>NW_010388914.1:18377-24530 GCF_000710305.1 Buceros rhinoceros silvestris | reverse complement strand
CTGTTTGATAAATTGCTACAAGCAAAGCATAACAGGAAAACATAACAGGAAAACAGCATTATTTGGATTCAAATTTCCAAGTGAAAAAGTGATGCAGAGCAGCAAAGTCTTTTATGTGAGATACCCCGAAGTCCTGATACCTTGTGTACCTGAGAAGATGAGAAATTACCATTACTATGGCGCCACATATACCAGCAGGCTTTCAAGAGAAGGGGGAGGCTTTTAGCTGACATTGTTCTTGCTTAATGGTCCTCCCTTTCCTTGAAACTGGCTGCAGAGGCAGACGTGTCAGATGCTTTTTCTTGCAGCTGTTGAATGCCAAATCCGTTTTCAGTCACTAGGTACGTTTCGCAGTATTCACTGGGTTGTCCACTGAAATGGCCCCCATGTCCCCAGAACCTGGCGTTCCCTCCAGTGCCCTTCCTCACAGCACCACCTTGGGGAAATTATTTTTAATTTCTCTGCCAGATACATATCTATGGACATCAGCGTCTGTGACAACAGAGTTTTTGTGAATATGATCCTGAGCCCTGTTGAGTCAGCCTGTTGTTTAGTTTTCTACCAGCATACCCAGCTGCAAAGATGAAGCCTCAAAAGATCTTTGAAATTTTCTGTTACTGAGGCACAATATGATTTCTGTTTTGCCAGCAATGAGACAAGGGTTTTATTTCCAGCCCTTGTCTGCAGTTATTTAATACTTCTTTACCATCTGATTATACAGCAAGAGCTTTTTTTTTTTTTTTTTGCTCAAGAATCCAAGCTCCACTGTGATAAGAGCTGGATAGAAGAAGTAGCATAGAGAAACATAATTTTCAAAGTATTGGGCTTTGGAAGGTGCTTAAATATGGATTTAAAAGCCAGACTTTAAACTTGAAAAATAATTTGCTAACAGCTTTTAGCAAAACTTCAGCATGCAAAATAATAGCACTCAGACACTCTGCACTGCTCCCTCGCTCTTCAAATTAAATTCTTTTGCTACAAAATTTGGTTTCACTGCCCTGGCCCAGTTTTGCCCACATTGCTAAAAAGCCCTAAGCACAGCCTTCCAAAGGCACATCACCATTCTGGCAGCCTCCTTCAGATTTTCCTTGGAAGGATCAGAGATACACACTTACACAAACAGTCTGAGCCACCTAAATACACAAAAACACAGCCTGCAACCTTCTCTGCAGAGGCACTAGGAGGGGACACCTGTTTCCTATTTCAGCCCAGAGGGCAAAATCTTTTCCCTGTATGTTCACGGGGTGTAGGAAGTTGGCTTGTCCCTGCTGTAATGTCTAATACACTGCAAGGATATCTGGAAGAAATAGGCATCGAGAAAAAGACATCTCTCTGTCAGCTCGGACACAGAGCAGAAGTGAAATACAAACTCTAATTAAAGGGTGTTCTGCCCACAGTTTTCTGTTACTTTCCAAATTTTGGTCTTCAGGGGTTTTTTTAATGGATTCATTCCCTGATGCTGTCTTCCCAGCTCTCTCTTAGCACAGAGATTGCCACATCCTTATCATTGCAAGGTGAGGAAGAAGGTGCTCAGCAGTGTCTGTCTATTGAAAGAATTAAATCAAGGTCTCTGAGAGAAGAAGCAAAAATAAATGAGATACCAAAGTGATGGAAAAGAAATTGAGGGAAAGTCTCTGAACATTTTCAAGAAGCAGTAAAGAACTGGTTGTTCTGCCCAAAGGCTTTTCTGTTCTGCTTCATATGATCATCAAGGGTTTAAGGAGAACTGAAGACCTGTGCGACCCTCAATGTGATGCATGGGAGCACATGTATTTGTCTTTTTCTGCCCTATTTGTCTTTTACTGCCCTCTTCATGTGCTTGCATGTGTCTTCCTTATAGTTCATGTACAGAAAAATAATTTTGAAAGAACACTTATGTACAAAATAAGCACTATAAAGTTAGGACATGACAAGTTTATTGATGCACCAGAAGTCTTAATTCAGGCCATTACGTGCATACGTTAGGATGTAGTTTTAAATTACAAGCTATTTCTTCCACAGAGTGTCTGCCCTGTTCAGTGAAGACTTCTTTTTATCCACATTAAGGTGAGAGGTCTGCCTTATTTAAACCACACATCCAAACCTCGTACTGAATACAAAATTATGGCATTTGTTCCTAGTGCTCCACAAAATTTGACCATGTGCACCTCTCCGAGCAAAACTGATAGCAGCCCCCTTACAGAAGGAGAATTAAAGCTTTGAGATTAAGGACACTGCTCTCTGAGCCTCCCCAGCACCACACAGGTTCTTGGCCTCTGCAGTTCTATTTTTCTGCAGAAACTGCCTCTCTTTACCTGCATAATTTGAGTAAGGGGGTGAGCAAGGTAGAAAGACAGAGATGCCTATTGTGAAAAAAAGTAGAGGCATAGCTATCTGACCTGTTTGGTTTTCCCCTCCATCAAATTTTACAGGATTTTCTAGCTATGGCATTGCACCCCTGTCACTGCCTCCTACTTCTTTCTTTCCACAATCCTATCTGTAGTTTCCAATTTGAAACTCAGTGAAGTGCTACATTTTCTCATAATATTTTTTGGTTTTACATTACAGAATGACACATATTCCCCTGAACTCCATCTCAGAATCAGACAAACCATTTTGGCTGAAACTTGTCAGACAGGGGAAAAAAAACCCAGTTCCCTGAGGGACACAGAAGAAACTTCAGCTGGAACTGTTAGTCAGGCGAAGTTACTACTGATAGACAAGATGGTCTAGAAATGCCTCATCACGGCTTGGCTTCGTGTGCGAAGATCCGGGAAGGGCTTTTCCCAGGCTCACTGCAAGCAATGAGTTCACCCTTCGGGGCTGCGCGGTGGATTTTTTAGGTGAGGCACCAGCGTGCGTGGAACTGGCTCCGCCCTTTACACCTGAGGTTCATCTGCCAGGGCCTAGCGAGCTTGGACGGTGACAGCAAAGTCCTCGGGTCGTAGGTTTGGTTAGAGTATCCTTCTCTTAGATGATGGATGACCCTTACAACCCTAAACGAGCTCCATCTACCCGGGTTTGGAGTCAGAGTTGTCCTTCTCCTAGGATGGTTGCCCAAAGGCTAGTGAGCCCATCCTGCCCGTGGACACACTTTGTCTGACCCTTCAGCTGAGACCTGTATGGCACCGGAGGCATATGCCACCCCCAGCACAGCTCTCAACCTCACAAGGGCACACAAGCTCCTTCCCCACGGCAAGGGGGTGCCCATGAAAGAGTCACTGCTCTACCTCCGGACATCACAGACCCGGGCACGGGGCAGCCGGGGACTGCCAGGAACAGGAGTCCTGGAGGATATAAATGCCTCACATCAAATTATGTGAGGGGGTATTCCTGTGGCTCTAAAACTGACTATTCAGAAGTTAGGTAGTGCAAGAGTGCAGGATAATGCGGGGCTGTGCACGACCGGAAGTCAGCCCCACAGCAAATCTGCTTGGAAATGCATAGTGCTCTCCTCTATCCAGATGTGATGGCTAGAGATGTATGCACAACTGAGCCATATTTTTCTACTGCAGTTCAGCAGGCTGCATGAAGGTTTTCAGTTTAAAACAAACTACTGGGATTTTTTCATAATTTACTGCTTGCCCCCATTTTAGCTGCCCTGTTTCCTCCTTTGATGACTCTTGTGGAAAGCTGCACTTGCCCAGTCTCCTGTGCTTTGCTAATGGGGGAAGCCAGTGGGGAAAGCCACCCCTGGCTTGTCAAGAGTCATGCTCCCTCCACAGCTTGGCAGCCGACTAGGCAGCAGGGAAGCAAAAATTAAATCCAAATGGTTTGTCATTTTCACGTGCTGTAAAAGCATCTTGACGGGCTTTCCAGCTCTGCCACCTTCAAAACAAAATGTTTCATTCTTTTCAAGCATTGTAAGTATTATCTTTAAAAATAAACACTGGAGAAACTGCAGTAGATTACCTGCTGTTATTGATTCTGGAAGGACTGCTGACCACAGCGCGACACACCAACAGAGCGGTAGTGATTTAATGTTCATTTGTGTTTAGAGCAGTTTCTCAGTGAAAAGATTAAGAGGTCAGGAAAGCCACTGAATTCCTTTTCTCTGAGATTCAAGGTAAGAAAATGTGTGCGGCATTTTTTTGTTCAGATTCTTGAGGAGACTTGTCCCTGATGGGAGATAAGACATTGCCTTCAGGATGTACAAATTCTTTTCAAGGGTGATTTAAAAATAAAATACTGGGCTGCAAAGGTGAATCTTGATAATATAGCCTTACAGTATCTCTTACAGGAAACAAAAGGAAAGGTGCAATGCTGCTACAGCGCAGAAGTTTTTTTATTATCTGACTCACAGTTGAAGCAGAGCAGTCTTCTCTCCTGGCATCTATAACAAACCATCAGAAGAACAGCACCGAGTTACAATTTTAAAATTACAGTGGAAAGAGGCTATTATTTCCACTTTGTAGGACTATGCTAGAAGCCAGCTTTCTGCTATTTAGAATAGCTGTTTTCCCTGCAGTCTCATAATGTATCTGTTTGGGGCTCATTACAGCATAATTTCTTTTTGTCCAAATATTTTTGCCTTCCTAGAGTCACAAAGAACAGGACTGAAAGAAATTCAGCAACATTTTTTTCTGTTGGTTTCCCTACTGAAATATTTGCTAATACAGTAATTAAAAGTAAATTACACTCCTCTATAGCTACAGAAGTAATTATGGGCCACGTTTAATAATGGTTGCCAAAACAACTAGCGACATTTAAACTATCTCATAGAGCACTTTCTCCCCCCTGGGTCTCTAACAAGCTCAACAGCTTCTTTACTTTCCCAGACAACCTCTCTCAGCACTAAATGTAAAGATCAAAATACCATCCTCAAAACAGAGCAGGAACCTAAGGTTTCATTACCCTCTAGCTCATTCCTACAGATCAAATCTTAGCTGATGGCTGAAGCTGAGATGCCCCAGAGCACAGGGACAAGCCAGAACAACAAAGCAGCAGAGTGGAGCCTTGAACTCCGCAGCAAACCACCTTCTCACTCTATTTATCCAGCTCCACAGCTTCACACTCCTGACCTTCTCGAAGTACTGCCTCTCTTTAAAATCTCCAACCTCCCACACCATCCATTCCTTCCCTCACCTAGTTTTTCAGTGTTAACCCAGCAGGCCAACTAGTGCACAGATCTCCACTCTTGAAGAGATCAGGTGTCTCAAGTAATAGCCACATTTGGTAGGAGGCACCAAACTGGTAACAGGGCTACACCATGACGTTACTGCAATCCCGCTCTGTAACAGTACTGAGGGACAATGCAGTAGCAGCTTCCTAAGCTTCCTCACTCTTTTTCAAGAAAGCCACCATTCCTGTTAGGTCCCTTCTAGACTTCTGCTCCTGTACAGCAAAATGCTGCAAGTAGCTGCCAGGGAGTGCTGGTGCACCTGTGGAGAAGCAGCAGTCATTTGTGGTTATAAAACATGAGTGAGTCCCAGCACATCCACAAACTAAAGGGACTAGTTTCCCTCCTGTTATGGAAACACCCTCTCTGGAGCAATGGAGATCCTACTCTCTGTTTCTCATCCTCATGACATTAAAAACTGCTTTCATGTTTTCCTCAGTGACTTTTAACCCAGACATTAAATATCACGGTCATTTGCTTCCTTATAGCAGACACGAGGCATTACCTAACACATGCAATAAGGATGCGCCAAAGAGAGAAGCTGCAAAATATTTCTGCTGCTGTATTAACACTGAGAAAACCAAGGAAGTAAAAAGCAGACTGAAAGGCAGGTACTATAAATTTATTTCATTGTATTTCAGGGTTTTAAAACCAGATTTACTGATCCATTATCTTAAATTTCTTTTCAGTCAACATTTCAAGAGAAGAAAAAGTTGTACTTGGGCAAGCTCACGGTTTCTTCTTATTTCCAGCTTGTACCATCTTTCATGTCACATCTGATTAAGCCTCTTAATTTAAAGAAGATGATTAGCTGTTAGGTCAAATTTAGTGTCAGTGCAATGTGTCTGAGTAACTGCCCCAGAAAGGGATCCAACCCTCTGCACATCCAGCCCGCTAAGGAGCCATCTCTCCACATGACACAGTGCAGTAGCTCACTGCAAAGCACTGTCTTTGGCTGCTCTCATGGTCTTACAAGGCTCTTCACTTGGATGGCAACGGCGCCAAGAAGGGGCCTGAGTCCTGCGCAGCTCTTGCTAAAGGAAGGACCTCAGCAC
>NW_010388914.1:14814-18278 GCF_000710305.1 Buceros rhinoceros silvestris | reverse complement strand
AAATCCCTGCCACACACAGACTTTGAAGGACTGAAGTATTTCTCAGTTCTCAGATGAAAATGTCCCTACTTTTGGTGCAACGACATTCTATTGGAAAGTAGCCCAAGCAAGCTGAAGAAAATTATTAGAAATCGGAAAAGAAAAGCATTTTTGCATTACCCTCCCTCTATTTTTTAAGAAAAAAAAGCATTGAAAAACATCTGTCCATGTTGTTGGTGGGATAATGAGATGTGCAGGCCCATTCTGGCTTGGCTTTTCTCCAACAATGCACGACTTCACCTTAAAGCAGGAAAAATAAACTTATTTTGCTGAAATAAGCTTGGAGTGACATGAAACTGAATCAAATATTTGCCTGGGCTTTTTATTCTTTTATGTATTAGTTATGCTGGTGTGGCTACTCGTACAGTATTTGGGACGGTCCTTCTCTCATTGAAGTTCAAGGAACTTTGCTATTGATTGCAAGAAAAGGAAGAAATGTTCCTGCTCTATCCATATAACGATTTTTCTAATTAATATCAAGACCTATGGTTAAGTTCATCTAATATTTCTGCCAAGGGAGTAGGGGTATGTATCTTCATGAGACCATGTGTGTAGAAATTCTCAGACTTGGCTTAGGCTCTATGGTTGGTAACAAGATTCCTGTGTTCATAACGGTTTCGTTTATTTTACATTTCACACCCTCAGTATGCATTATTTGTTGCCGTGGCTTGTTTTGTGATCCATCTTACCCGCTCAGTAAAATTTAGTACGATTCCCCAATTTATTTGGCTCCAGAGTAAAATTTATATCTGTTTTGCCAGACAGCAAAAGCACAGTCTCATACAGGCATTTAAATCAATCAGATCATAAGATCTTGGTCCTGGGGAGTCATTCTATTAAAAATAATTTATTACCAAAATACAAAAATATGTGTCCATAGAAATAAATCTGTTTCCTCAGTAACTCTACCAGCAAAGGCAGGCAGGTCAGGTACAGTGTGAAAAAAAATTTTAATTACTTCCTAAGCGATCTGAATCAGATTTTACAGCACTTCTGAAAAAAGAGCCCAACAAATTCTTCTTAATACTCACCATTATGTTTTTACTTGTTTCCTTCTACCTTACTACGACTGCAGGCCTCAGGGATATGATGCGTCTGAAAGAACCCCTCATTTTGTCCCACACGGGTTGTTTTTCAACCCTAACACTTTAAAAGCCATCAGAGATGGACTTCTGTGACTCAGGAGTCTGAAAGTCTTGCGACTCCCATCGATGACCTTGCTGTTTGTTGAAATTCTCCAAATGCACTCTTCTAAAAATCTACCCTGTCATTGCCATCCCATCCTCAAATTCCAACACCAGCAGAAGGACTGACATTCTCCAGTTCCAGGCACCAGCACCACCCTTGCTTCAGCCTGCTGCAGAGCAGGGAAGAGCACTCCACAGCAGGCAAGGGCAGGTATGCTGGGACTGAAATCACAGCAGGGACCTTGGGGGACTGCTGCCCAATGGGCCTCTGACTCTGGCACTTGGGCTGCTCAAATGCAGATTTCCCTAGCACATAATTTTCCCTTTAAGCATGCATATAGGTCAAGCTCTAGACCCCATTTGCAGAGAGCCCCAGCAACGCCTAGAAATTTAGCTTGACTGTATGTTCTGGATGAGCTGATGTTCTGGATGAGCTGATGTTCTGGATGTGCGAGAATGAGTGCTTGGCCCAATCACAGACATCCTGAGCCTATGCACAGCACAGTTGTTCTGAATCTAAGCAACTACAGAGCTAATGTCTGGAAATAACCAGCAGAAATAGAGCTCAGCTTGCTAAAGTTTGTTCTCAAGCCAGTCTTAACCTTCCAAGGTTGCAAAGGACAAGGACTATAGAACTGGACACTACTTACTTGCATAAAGCTACACACATGAATAGCTACTGGCACTTTTGACTTTGTCTCTCTCATAGCAATAGAAGACTCCACAGCAAAAATAAACTTGAACTGGAAGAGGTGCAGTGAAAAGCTAGTAGGACCATTACAAGAAGGTGTTAGAAGAGCTTGGCATATACACCAGCAAAAGGAAGACTGGGCAGGGATACAAGAGATGAATAAACATCCGCAATTATGCATCTAATGATCCTACAAGGCTATATTGGCCCAAGAACAAAAGGATATAAAACAAACCCAACTAACTCAGGCTGCAAATTAGGAGGGTTCAAACTCTCTCAGCAGTGTAGTTCTGGAAGGGCTTTTAAAAGGAAAAGTGAAAGCAACACACAACTGTGGGGCTGAGAAATGCTTCATCGCCTGTGGCACGTGGGGCATGGGGAAGTACTTTACTACAGGCTGCTCCACGCAGGAGACTAACTGCTCACGACAGGGGCCAGCTATCTGCCTTCCTGTGCCAAAACCAGCTGACGGTCAACGATTAAAGTGATGTCAGTTGTTGATAAAGTCAGAGGCAGGAGCACAAAGGAGTCAAGGTGAAAGCTTTACTAACTGTCTATATCAGAGTTTAAATTATAGTTTACAACCTTTTTCTATTTTAGACTTACTTAAGCTGCATAATGAGCATTCAGCCTGACTATGTGTGTGCCAGCCAAGAGATTTAGGTTCAAAACATAATTATTTTTTATACTCCTGAGGAAATAAAACAAGGAATAAATTTGGTACAGTATTTCATTAAAAAAACATGTGTAAAGGTGCATTGTTATTGGACTTGATTCAGTCTTGGTATAAACCAGGTGTACTACCAGGGCTGGATTTGGCCAACTGTGTTAGATATTTAGTGGTAACTGGTTTAACCTATATCACTGCAAGTGACAACATCATCACAACTGAACTATGTTTTAAACCTATGGGTTCCGATCGAGCCTGACCAGATCACCAAAACAGGGAAACAGATGCTTAGTCATCATGTGCCATCTGATAGCTGTGGTACATCACAGAAGAAAATTGTTCACCTCCAACATCTCAGATCTCCTAACAAAAATTATGGTAGATGCAGAGCAACACAAGCATTTTTAATTTTACTACCAAATGACAAGGAGTGTTTCTGCTTTAAGCTATCCATCTTTCAGCTGCATACCTATGGGTAAGAAACAACAGAGTCCTTCCAGTCCATCAGCGCAGCTGACAGCAGAACATGGACACTAAAGTAAGCAAGTTGAGCATGTCAGAACTAATCAATGCATGAGGGCAAAGACGTATTTGAGGCAGGCCACAGGAGAAGACTTTCTGAATTAAATATGTCTGGAAAAGACTTGAATGGAAAAGGAAACTAATTCAGGAAGAAGGAATAAAAGCTGCAGTTCTGGAAAGATTTTAAAAAAATAAAAAATAAAAAAGACCAGTACAAATGACAGATAAGTGCAGGGTGCAATGCAAAGGAAGAGAGAAGGCAAGGTAAACATAACCCAGAAATCACAAAAGGGAACTAGGATCTAGAAGAAAAAGCAGCACACTTATGACAGGTTTACGCTGGCATGAGCTCAGC
>NW_010388914.1:11357-14738 GCF_000710305.1 Buceros rhinoceros silvestris | reverse complement strand
CAGGAATTGAAGGAGAAGAAAAGGAAAGGGTGAAGGGTCCATAAGCAGAGGGACGTAACACCCTGCCTCAGCTGTGTGGCATTCAGATTTCTCTGTGGGTGAAGAACCACCTATCAAGAGACGCGCCTTCTCTAACTCATTGTAGTACCATACCTTGCAAGCAAGCAGGGTTTCCAGGGTGCTGGCCACATATCTCACCCCACGCTCATGTCAGCAATTGAAGCAAGGAGGCAGAAACCTGGTCATTCTCTGACTTAAGAAACAGAATCTGATGGTGCAGGAGCTGACTTGGTGTCTGACCCTCTCACATAATCATCTTCGTCCAAAGGAACCTGCTAGTGACACAGAAGGTCTCTGTGTGTGAGACAGACACCCCCAAACAAGTGTGGGTTTGTCAAGCCTGGAGGTATCACACAGACCTCTTTCACACCTGCATGACAGGCAGTAAATCATGGTCTCTCACAGTCAGAGCAATACCTGGGTCAAAGAAGAGATTATGATAGTACAGAATGTTCCTTCGTGATTTATAGGTTAAGCGCTCCATGCTGGTATAACAAGGAGGCAGCTTTGCACCACGCATTGTGATGCACCAGCACGAGCCAGGGTGGAGACAGGCAAGGAGAAAGCAGAAAGCTATTACTTCTGAGATTGTGCTGTTCTGGGACTATGGCTACTCTGCAAATTGAATTCATATTGATAATATGTAGTAAGCAAACTATTTTTCAGAAAGAGAAAACTTGCAGTCTGTTCCCAGCTATGAAGAGAACAGCACCGTATTTCAGAACAAATGGTATTAATTTTCCTTCTTGACCCTTAGATTAAAATAGGATTTAATTCCATGACCAGAAAAATTACCATTAACTCTGGCTTATTCCTTGACACTGTATCTAACAGAAATACACTGGCTGATATTTGTGTTTTCGTTCTGTCAGTACCACAGGTACATTTGGGAACCAGACTCCAAACATCTTCTGACACTGATCAAATAAAGTTCTGCTATTTTACAGTTATTACGTGCCATGGGGAAAAAAACCCAACACCCACCCCCCCACCTCCCCTCAAATCTAAAGCTTTACTTATCCAAGGATTGTATTTTCAAGGACTGATTTGGGAAACCTCTTTCCAGGTGTCTAGAGGCTTTCTAGTGGCGAGAGTAGGAAATCAATCAAAAGAAAATGTGTAAAGAGAAGAAATTAAGGTTTTCCTTCCATAGTGAGGTGATTGGTATAAAGGCAAATATTGGCAGCGACCCTGGTTCCTGGGACCGGAGGTTGCAGGTTAATGAAGGGCTTGAAACAAAACTTGAAACTACTGATTATTAAAAAAAAATAAAGGAAAAGCAAAAAAAAAGAAAAAAAAAGGAAGAAGTAATTACTCTCTATTATTTTATCCCAGGTAAATGTTGCTGTAATGACTCTATCTGCCTAGCATTAGTGCCCTTGCCACCACAAACAGTGGCCACAAGCCAATTAAATTCTGCAGGGGAAGATCTGTGACCAGCAGAGCAAAATGCAAGCGGAGCTAAATTATGTCTACTCAATCAGCAAAGAGAATTCGCTCTGCCAAGAATGACTTGGGATTACAAAATCCTAGAAATCTAAATATAGTGTATATTTGTAGTTATATACATACATGTTTTGTAAAGAATTCAAACATTGTCAGAGTCAGGATTTTAATTTAATTACAGGATTTTAATTGAAGCTGTGACATTACACTAGATATCCAAGGCTGGATACTCCAGTTGAACCTGTGGCAGTGAAGAGAGGTACTGAAAATGGAACTAAAAAAAAAAAAAGTAAATCAGTTCTCTACAGGCACAAGCATTCATTACACTAGATATCCAAGGCTGGATACTCCAGTTGAACCTGTGGCAGTGAAGAGAGGTACTGAAAATGGAACTAAAAAAAAAAAAAAGTAAATCAGTTCTCTACAGGCACAAGCATTGGCGTGTCTGTGGAGAATGAAATCTGTGTGAGAAAATGGTTTCTAACTGCTAATTCATTCTCCTGCGAGTGGAAACCCCTACCACTTGTAGGTTTGGAAGCACACAACGAAAAAGGTTCTTCCAAAAGTTAAAAACCATGGTTCTTAAGAATAATTACATAAGGTTACACCAAGATATTTAGAAACAAATATTGAGAGCAGCCCTGTGGAGAAGAACTTGGGGGTGTAGGTTGACGAGAAGCTCAGAAATGTGCACTCGCAGCCCAGGCGGCCATATGTACCCTAGGCTGCATCAAAAGAAGCATGACCAACAGGTCGAGGGAGGTGAATTCTGCCCCTCTACTCCACACTCATGAGACCCCAGCTAGAGTACTGTATCCACCTCTCGGGTCCACAGCACAAGAAAGATATGTTAAAGCAGATCCAGAGGAGGATCACAAAGATGATGAGGGGCCTGGAGCACCGCCTCTATGAGGACAGACTGAGAGAGCTGGGGTTGTCTAGCTTGGAGAAGGGAAGGTGCCAGGGAGACCTTACAGCAACCTTCCTGAACTTAAAGACGACTTGCAAGAAAGAAGGGGAGGGCCTCTATCAGGGGTACAGTGATAGGACGAGAGGTAAGTTTTGAACTGAAAGAGGGTAGGTTTAGATTAGGTATTGGAAAGAAATTCTTTACTGTGAGGGTGATGAGACACTGGAGCAGGTTGGCCAGAAAAGTTGTGGAAGCCTCCTCCCTGGGAGTGTTTCAAGGCCAGGTTGGATACAGCTTTGAGCAACATCGTCTAGTGGAAGGTGTCCCTGCCCACGGCAGGGCAATTGGAACTAGATGCTCTTTAAGGTCCCTTCCAACTCAGATCATTCTATGATTTTATAATAAATATTGCTGCTCTACTTTGAGGTCATTTGAGGTGAAAAGCTGGAGAAAGG
This sequence comes from Buceros rhinoceros silvestris, assembly GCF_000710305.1. Lineage (NCBI taxonomy): Eukaryota > Metazoa > Chordata > Aves > Bucerotiformes > Bucerotidae > Buceros > Buceros rhinoceros. The sequence continues at coordinate 11,867 of NW_010388914.1, read as the reverse complement.
GGTTTTTGGAACTGTAAATTTCAGATTTAGGAGCTTTTAAAAGATCAGAAGGCCAGCTTGATCTGATCCAGGACAGCTGTTCCTCTGACAGTCAGAATCCTTGCTAGACCAGAAGGCAGAAATTGAAGAACTGGACAAAAACCCCCTTGGGTTCTGTTGAACAAACCTTTTCATTACCATAATTTATAATTATTTTTTCTTCATTGTCAACAGGTAAAATGTTTTGACTTGGTTTTTCCACTCCACATTATATTTAAATGTAAGTAAGAAGTTCAAAAATTTTGAAAAAGTAACTTTCATATAAAATACGACATTATATACTTTGATAATTTGCAAAAAACTCACAACCTAGTATGTATGACAAAAAACAATCCTTTCTCAAGACAAGCTAATAAAATTAAACAAAAAAATTAAACTAAGCAAGAATATTTAATTTTTTTAAAAAATATTGTTGGTAAATATGCAGGTCAGTCTATTTTAAATTAAGAAGCTTTGTTTAAAGAAGTTGTT
>NW_010388914.1:5327-11285 GCF_000710305.1 Buceros rhinoceros silvestris | reverse complement strand
AAAGTAATTTTTTTCCAAAATTTGTTTTTAAAAGCACTCGTATTTCACATTTGGTACACACTTCATAGTTACAACTAACATCAGACTTCTATCAAAAAAAGATCACTTTAAAAATTAAAATTACCATTGTGATGGTAAATGTTTAGGGATATTTTTCAACTAAAATTTAATTTGGAAAACAAATTCTAAGCCAAATTCTTTAGAAATAAATTCGTAAATTTTAGTTATATAAAATGAAATCAGTCTTGAAATTATGAAATCCGTAAGCCCAGTTTTAGTTCCACTGTAATTGAAATTCTTCCTCTTTAACTTGCCTGTGTAGAATTTCCATTAAACAGACTGGATTGTATTTCTTTAATACTCCAAATGTAAGAAAAGAGTGCTGAACCAAGATACAAGACGGAGTACCTTACAGCAGAGGTTTGAAGTTAGTAAGTGCCCGTCAACAGTTTCAATCTTTATCTATGAACATCCTATTTAAAATTTTATGCCAGATAAAAGATTCAGCAAAACAAACAATTCTCATTTCATTGCCATATTGGAGAAGCAAGTAAATTTAACGTAAGGTCATAATTAAAACTTTCATTCTAAAGGAAAAAGTCCTTTTTTTTGATGATACCCTTGTGTGTTAACTGGAATTTCAGGATAGTAGTTAGCCTGTAATCATGGAAGTGACATAGCACAGCAAAGCCATGAAACTTCTGTTATAGCTGTCGGGTTTGGGTGTCTGAATTTTCACATGACCAAAATAATGTGACCGACCTTTTTTACAAAGCCATGGGAGGACATCATAAATGCTGTGGAAACTCACAGCTGTAACTGTACCACGCCAGGCAGGTCAGCTCTCCTGCACTGATAATAGACACCCACCCCCATATTTCCCCAGCAGAAAGACACACTGTTATGACACTTCTCCCCTAAGGTTCAGTGAGGTTTTCTGCATTTCAAGCATCCTCTTCTCTCAGATGTGAGGATCAGCGTTACAGAGTGATTACAGCAGCAGCTTTTTTTAGCAGTATCAAGACAGCAGACCAAGCTCCTCACTGGTGTAATCCCATTGCCTAGCATTATTTTGCCTTTTATTTTAAACACAATTTTCCCTGTCACCATGCTCTCCAGTCAATGCTGCTGCAATTTCATGTGGAGAACAAAAAGAGATAAGATGAAAAGCAAAAACAAGCAATAAATATACATATCATTGATATGATCACCTCTAAATAAATCCAAGCCAGTGAAAGAGAAAGATGCCGATACCAAGGAAAAGACAATGTCAGAGCAAGTCAAAAGGCATCCTGATACTTCACCTCTATTTCCTTTGTATTGGGAAAGAATGCTAAATGCTTTCGGGTACTCAAAGAACTTACTTTTAAAAGGGAAATTTCTTCTCAGGTGCCCATAAAAACGACTAGATCTACTTGAAAGCTATCCAAGATAAAACGGACAGGGAGTGGAAGGAGCCCTGGCTTTTCTCCTCCCAGTCAATCACACTGTTAAGAATTTCTGGTCTCTGCCTGTATCGCCACAGTGCAATGGGGAACTGCTAACGTACAGCAAACCACGTTAGCTTAGCCACCAGTGAGACTGAAACGCAATGCTTGCCAGGGTGAACCTGCCAGCAGCTTGCAGGCAACACACGGTACCTGGGGATGTGGATAAAGACACAACCAGCGCTGAAACTCACAGAAAAGCTGGGAATAAGACTATTCCCGGCAATGCCTTTTCAAGCCTTGAGTGGTTTGTGGTGCTGTGGATGGGCACTGTGTGTGTTTCAGCCACCTGGAGATGCAGGCTTGCACCTTGGCATTTGACTGGGTACTTACCTGCTCTCACCATAACTGCAGTAAACAAGAGAATGAGCAGCATTTTCTTCAGAACAGTGGGGGATAAACCACGAATCGAGTGCTCGTGCCAAAAGATTTTTTTCAGGGGAAGGATGTATTCACCTGGGATTTTCTACTTTTAGATTTCCTAATGCTTTCTGTTGCTTAAATTTCCTACTGCTTAGAAGAAATCTTAATTTGCCATGTAAAGAGGTATGTCTACAACCTTGTACTCCCTTGGAGGTTATAGGTTGGCTGCATGCTGTCCTTTCACCTCTAACAGTCTTCACCTAACCAACGCAATCTCTCAGTTTTCCTCAGAAATCAATCTTGCCAAGCCTCACTCACCATTTTGCTATTCTCTGAACTACTGGCTTCATCCTAGTCATCAGATTCTCAAAACCAAAAGCCTGTATTTGACACATGGCCAGCAGCAAACAACTGCTCTACAAGGTTTTTTTTTCCTCAATACTAAACAAATCTCTAGTGAGGCTAGAGGGGACTGTGTGTTTTCTAAACTGAGTACATGCTTTCAGAGAAAGCTTCAGAACTAGACACATATTTAGAAATCCCAGTAAATGTAAAATGTTGCATCACGTCAAGTACAGTTTAGTTTGCAAAATACATAACCTGCCTTCTGATTGGTGATAATTTGTGGGATCAATGTTAAAGCAGGTATCATTTCTTCTGGTATTTCTGAAACCTGCAAGGAGATATGGTAAAAACTTGTAATAGGCAAAATTTCTCCTCATTTTCTGATTTGCTTTTCTAGCCACAGGAGTGGATTTCAAATCTCAGATTGCCTAGATTATCCATTTCCAAAATGCAATCCCAAATAGAAAATGTAGGGAGAAAGTGTTAGAATCACTCTCCAGTAAGAAAGAAGGTGTGTGTGTCTGTGTGTCTGTGTGTGTTAGTCCAGTGTTTCGAATCATCTAAGTCATCTGAAGGAAAACCTCTGATTTTTGAAGACTTTCTCACAAGCAGCTATTACAAAAATGTACGTTAGATCTGATTTTCACCTACTGGTGTGAGCTCACAGCAAAAGATGCTCTGGAAGGGCACCTCTGAGAGCAGCTCTGAGCCCAGCATCTCTCCTTCTCCTTTTCTCTCTGCTGAACACAGCTGCTTTATGGGCAGCCACCTCCCTGGCTGAAGGCAGCATCTCGGGGAGGTCCCAGAGGGTACCTCAACATGCTGGGAGTACAAAGGCCCCCAGGGTTTTGTGAGCAACATCGGGTATGCATTAGCTGTGAAGTAAGCCGTTATTTAGGAGACATTCCATAACTGTGCCGGATATTTAGAGTGGTCATTGAGGGTCTTCAGTAGTCACATGGGTATGTCCTTGGAGTCATGCCTTTGCCCCATTACTGCTTATGAAAATGATTGAAAAATGCCTCACAAGCTAACACCATAATTATAGAATAAAGCTACCTGAAATCTGGCTATGTTACTCCCCATGAAAATGCTTTGCAAAAAGTTGCAATGAGGAATTTTAAATGGGAGTCAAGGGTCAGGGCTCGCAAATGACAGATGCTCTCTGTTAACCCCCACTACCTTCCCAAAGGGGGAAGAGAAAGGGAATAAGGAAGTGAGACTTATGGATTGGAAAAGAAAACTGAAACTGCTTTGATGAAAATAATAACAATAAAATTAAATATATACAACACCAATACTGAACCCAACCCCCCTGATGGCAGTCAAGTCGCCATCACCACTGATGCCGTGGACAGGCACTGGGGAAGGCCCAGGCTGGGCTCAGCAGCAGATGGGAACCAGATTCAGGAGCTGGATTCTGGAACTAGGCGCAGCAGCAGATGGGAACTGGATGCGGGAGCTAGATTCTGGATCTGGATTCAGGAATGCACAGACTGGATCAAACGCAGAAGAGCAGAGTCCTCCTCAGATGCCAGAAGAGAGCTTGACCCTTGTTGCCCCTCAGCTTTATACCGAATATGACATCTATGGGATGGAACACCATGTGGGTCAGTGTAGGGTCACCTGTCCTGTCCACTCCTCCTCAAGGTGCAGCCTCTCACTTACTGCACCCCCACTGTGGCACACAGGATTGAGCAGTGACCTTGGTCTGCACGGGAACAAGTGTGAGCAAGAGCCTTTCTGCACACCAGTCCCTGGTAAACACCAAGAGCTGTCACTTCTAGAAGGAGACTCTGCCTGCAAAAAATATGCCATTAACTTCAGAAGGTGCAGTTAGTTAGAAGAGACTGAGCTGAAAAGTAAAATCACTGAACAGAATTAGTTCTGTTCCAACTCAAAGCAGGACAACGGGAGATACAACAGGCACACAAAACATAGGAAAAAAAAAAACTCACTTAGGCTCACTGAAATATTGGTTTTGACAATTTTCTTTTTAACATTATCAATTCAAAATTAAATATAATTTATCATTAACCTCTGAAATGTTTCATGCCAACTATATCAACCCCTTCAATAAAAATGTCTGTTCTCTCTACATGTCACTGAATCCATATCCATCTTGAATAATTTTGCTTTTATAAAACACAACATAAAATGTTCCATATGCAATTTTCCAAACAGTTGCTTTCTAGGAGAAGTTGAAAGAACCTAGTAAAGAAAATTTCAGCCAGAAATCAGAACGCTTATAGAGTGGAATCCATAAAGAGACTGCAGGCATGACAAAAGCACTGAGTACATGAGCTGCTCTCTGCCACAGAGCACTAAGTGTCCCTGTCCGGGAAAAAATCAGTTTAGGCATCCTGCAGTATTCATCCTCTCTGCAGTATAATTAAGCACAAAAGCCATGACAGTCTTAATCACATAATTGAAGCAAATCTAGGTATGGTCCCACTTAAGGAAAATCCTGTTAGGAATATTTCTTTAACAGAGAAAGAGACTAGAGAGACTAAGGAATAATTATTCATATTGAAATGAGCAGAGTTCCCAGCTCAATACAATTGCCAAACAAAATACCTGTTTTGATCTGCCGGTACAATGGAGTCTCTTGTTGAACTGATGTAAGCATTACAATTGCAAGCTGCAACTGCAGTGGTGTTAATTTGGGGCTGGACTCCCACACACTCCCAGCTGCGGGAGTTGTTCTTCCTTGTGCACAGCCCCCCACAGCCCTGCTAGGGCACAGCGTCAGTAACACCACCACCACAACGCCCAGAGAAACGGCCTCGGAGCAGCTGCCTTCCCACCCACTGCTCGGAGCAGCAGCAGGGCGGCCAGTTCAACTTCCAGCTGCTCCCATGTTGTCAGAGTAGGATGTTCAGGCAGGATAATTGTTTTCCCCCTGCTCAAGAAGAAATTTGGCAAGCCTAGATTCCAGAATATTTCAGAGGCATAACCAATTTGTTGGTTTATTTACATAGTTTCCATACATGTTCTCTCCAGGCAAAATTTTCACTTCATTGTGTGTGAGAGGCGGGACAAAACACCACCAAATGCAGAGCACCAGACAAAGTCAGTGCTGCAGCTTGGTTAAGTACACGACAGGGAAGACTATCACACCACAATGTTGCTCACCTCGGCAGACCACAGTATCCGCTTTTCTCCTGCCGGTGACCAACTCTGTCCTCTGACATCCCTTTGTGCATTTTTGTTCTTATTAGGATTCAGATGGATGAGTTCAATGATCCCAATGTATTTAGACATCTTCAGCTGTAAGCAGTTCTGATGGTAACCTCCTCTTCTTAAAAAGGGGTTTCAACGCTCCCCATTCCTTCCTACCAGTCACATGTAGATTCATCAAAATTCAATTGTTTGCCTCGCTAACTCAGTCCAAGAATTTTTCTAAGTTTCAGAAGAAACAGCAATAGAAGATTAGGAAGGGAAAATAGACTCTCGGTATTGATCCATTTTTCTGATGTTTAAGAATTGTGTGAGAACCCGGAAGAAATTCTACAAAATCTCGCTCCTACCAACAGTCTGTGGGTAGAAAACAACACGTTTCTGAGCACTCGTTTGGGTGAAGAGTCTCTCATGTTTAGAAAGGGTACTTCAAGCACTGGCTATTACTCTTCCATTTCCAGTTGCGAATAAGAATAAAATATTCCCAGGGGAAGAGAAGTACTGGAGGGTGAAGCCTCATTTATCAGCACAGAAAAGTGCCTGGTGAGAGCAGGCACAGAGCTGTACTTTCCTGCTCGGAAGA
>NW_010388914.1:0-5251 GCF_000710305.1 Buceros rhinoceros silvestris | reverse complement strand
AGAGCTCAGCTTCCTCAGCAAGCTGAACACCTGCAAGGGGCAGAGGACAGGACAGACCACTCTGGCCATGTCTGCTAGGGTGAGCAGCATGCAGGAGAAGATCCAGCAAAGACAAAAGGCAAGGACAGCACAAGTTTCAAAGGACAGAACTGCAGTGTTAGCTGCATTTGGTAGGCAAACACAGCAAGCAAGGGGGCAGGGGGCAGTCCTCAATGTGGAAGAACACTGCCTGTCACACAGGGTCACTTCTACCTCCCTGCCCCACTGAGGAGCCTCAACCACTCTGCAATGCAGCTGTCAGGAGACCAGCAGGCTGCAGAGCCAGATGAAGGAGGAAGGCACGACATCCCACCTGCTTTGGTGAAAAGACAGGAGACTGCAAATCCATCAGGCTTAAGGATCTTACTGTAGGATAAGACACTGCTGGCATTTGGGAGCTCGCTTTCTAGTGACATCTAAATATCATCTTTGCCATCCAGTGATGAAGAGAAGGAGATATGGTTTGGTCTCAATAACTGGTAGAAATCTTTAAATACTTGTCTTTAAATATTTTGTCTCCTGGATTTTCAGTTGCAGCTGTTGTAACCAGCAGTGTTGAGACCCTGGCCAAGAGCCCACTCATTTTGTTGACTTTTTGATTGTCATTTCTTCCTCCTCAATTTTTCCTATCCATTCCTCTGGCACAGGCTTGCAGCTCTTCTTCCTCTTCACAATAAGAGCTGCTTCTGCAGCATCCACTCCTTAGGCAGGGACAGATTTGCAGCAGCCGCCTGTCCTTTACAGCCTCTCATTTTAGCTCTGAAACCGATTTGTTATTTCATCTGTCCTGCTTGCATTTCTGTGGCTGTCCCCACATACATAACACCATCCATTTGGAGAGATTTTGAATTTGCTTTATTCCCATATAAGCCAGTCATGCTAGTGAAGTCATTAGCCCAAACTGAAGAATGGCCTCACCGAAACCACTGCAGGTTTCTGTAATCCCTCCTCTAGGGGGCACAGACCACTGACCAGGCAGGATAAAAAGACAAAGGAGTCTGGGCTCACACAGCTGCAACAAAGGTTTGAAAAAGAAGGCATCATCTCATGATTTCAATATGGAGGAAAGCATGCAAGGTCCCAGCTGAGATAGCTGGGATTGTCGTGTAATGCCATCATTAAATCCTCCCTTCAGAAATAAATGGTAGGCTATGGAGGTTAGCGGTCACTGTGGCATACACGTAATCACATTGATCCAGCGAGTTGTGCAAGCGTGAGTTTAATGCTTCTGAAAATCAGCTGTGACTGCTCTGAACAAAATCCTTTGTGTATCAAAGAGGCAGATACATCCTGGGCACTGAGAGCAATGTGATCAGAGCTTTTGCCCTGATGTCTTTCCATCCGCTGTAGGGCACAAAACCAATCTGAGCTCCACATCACTGGAACGTCAGTCCTTCTTATCTCCAAGAGCTAAATCTAGCAGCAGTGGTTTTAAGAAAGGGATAGAGAAATTATTTTACTGGGACATTCAGGTTGAGTTTCAAAACACCAAAAACTTATTTTCAGACACAGCACTGGAAAAAACAAAATTAAAATGGGACCAAATCAACACTCAGGGGAAGGGAAAAGAAATAATCAAACCTCATGAAATCATCTCAAACTCATGCCTCCAAAAATCAAGCACTCAGAGGCAATAGTCCATCATAAAAACCCCATCAGATTTAGGAGCCTGGGGCTCCAGTTTTAGTTTCACAGTAATTAAATAAGCTCTGGCTAACCTGAAATGAACATTGCTGAGCACATTCCCAAATTATTGGCTGTGTGTTACAATACTTGGCAGCAGGTACGCACAACGTGACTTTCATTTATCAGTAACTAAGCTAATGGAAAAAAGCCTCAAGACATGGACATAACTTACAGGAAAGCTAAATTACAGATTCATCCTGGTTAATTTTTATCATGACAGTGTGTATACACAGTTGACGTGTACTAAAAGTACTTCAACCTCCAGGACAGAAGATCTAGTTCACAGCTTCCAAATCAAGAGTCATCTACTCACACTCACATGTGCCGGGTGAGGAAAGCAAGGAGGCCCAGTCACTGCCAGTAATACTCCTAAACTCCTTCAGAGCAAACAGACGGTGGTTTACGGGATCTAGCGCCTGCACTTCAAGAGAGCAGGCTGCAAAGTTTCCAGCCAATAGGGAGGCAGGCAGGAGACACAGCGTATTCTCTGGAAACTTTTGCCCTGTCGCAGTTGTGGGAAGGAATCCTTATTGCTTTAGATGGAGATTACAAGGTTTTTTTACTGTGCCGAAGATGTCATCTCCTGGAATAGGACTGTAGACAAAGAAGTAAGTTGATGGAGTGGATTCGTAGAGAAAGACCAATAAGAATTTTGGGACTAATCACAGAATCACAGAATGGTTGGGGTTAGAAGGGACCTCTGGAGACCATCTAATCCAATCCCCCTGCTAAAGCAGGTTCACCTAAAGCAAGTTGCACAGGATTGCATCCAGGCAGGTTTTGAATATCTCCAGAGAAGGAGACTCCACAACCTCTCTGGGCTGCCTGTTCTGCCCTTAAAGGATTTTCTCCTCATGTTCAGATGGAACTTCCTGTGTTCCAGTTTGTGCCTGTTGCCCCTTGTCCTGTTGCTGGTCACCACAGAAAAGTCTGGCCCCATCTTCTTGACACTGGCCCTTTAGATACTTATAAATATTGACAAGATCTGCTCTCAGTCTTCCCTTCTCCAGGCTAAACCAACCCAAGTTTCTCAGCATCTCCTCGTAAGAGAGATACCGCAGTCCCCTAATCATCTTCATAGCCCTCCACTAGACTCTCTCCAGCAGTTTCTTGTCCCTCTTGAACTGGGGAGCTCAGAACTGGACACAGTACTCCAGATGTGGCCTCACTAGGGCCGAGTAGAGGGGGAGGAGAACCTCTCTCCACACTCTTCTTAATGAACCCCAGGATTCCACTGGCCTTCTTGGCCACAAGAACACACGGCTGGCTCACAGTTATCTTGTTGCCCACCAGGACTCCCACATCCTTCCCTACAGAGCTGCTTTCCAGCAGGTCAACCCCAAACCCGTACTAGTGCATAAGCTTCGTTATTCCTTACTAGGGGCAGGACCCTACACTCGCCTTTTGTTGAACTTCCATAGGTTTCTCTCTGCCCAACTCTCCAGCCTGTCCAAGTCTTGCTGAACAGCAGCACAGCCTTCTGGTGTCTCACTCAGCCAGTGCTCCCAGTTTTGTGTCATCAGCGAACTTGCTGAGGGTACACTCTGTCCCTTCATCCAGGTCATTGATGAATATGCTGAACAAGACTAGACCCAGTACCAACCTCTGGGGAACACCGGTAGCTACAGGCCTCCAATTGGACTGCACTGCTGATCACAACCCTCTGAGCTCTGTGTTCAGCCAGTTCTCAATCCACCTCACTGTCCACTCATCTAACCCACACTTCCTAAGCTCCCCTATGAGGATGTTATGGGAGACAGTGTAAAATCCTTGCTAAATTTGAGGTAGACAACATCCACTGCTCTCCTCTCATCCATCCAACCAGTCATGCCATCATAGAAGGTTACCAGATTGGTCAGGAATGATTTTCCCTTGGTGAATCCATGTTGACCACTCCTGATAATATTTTTCCTTCACATGCTTGAGAGGTCCTCCAGAATGAGCTGTTCCATCACCTTTCCAGGGATGGAGGTGAGGCTAAGTGGCCGGTAGCTTCCTGGGTTCTCCTTCTTTCCTTTTTTGAAGACTGGAGTGACATTGGCTTTTCCCCAGTCCTCAGGCATTTCTCCTGTTCTCCATGAATGCCTAAATGATCTCTAACCCAATCTTCCTCAACCAAGGGAAATTCTTCCTTTCTCCAGAGCTTCTCTCTTAACTCCAGGGTCTGAGATTCCTGAGGTCCAGGCTTAGCAGTAAAGACTGAAGCACAGAAGACAGTCAGTCAACTCTGACTTCTCTGTATCCTCCATCACCAGAGCACCCACCACATTCAGCAGCAGGCCCACATTTTCCCTGGTCTTCCTCTTGCTACCGATGTGCTTGAAGAAGCTCTTCTTGTTGTCCTTGACATCCCTTGCCAGATTTAATTCCAAGTGAGCTTTAGCTTTCCTCATTGCACCCCTGCATACTCTAGCAGTGTTCCTATATTCCTCCCAAGTGGCCAATTCCTTTTGCCAGATTCTGTACACTTCCTTCTTCCATTTGGTTTTTTGCAGAAGCTCCTTGCTCATCCATGCAGGTGTCCTGCCTCCTTTGCTTGATTTCTTACACAGAGGATGCACCGATCTTGAGCTTGCAGGAAGAGTGGCTTATATTAACCAGCTCTCTTGGACCCCTCTACCGTCCAGAGCCCTAACCCATAGGATTTGTCTAAGCAGGTCTTTGAAGAGGTCAAAGGTAACTCTCTTGAAGTCCAGGTTTTAATCCTACTTACTGCCCTGCCTCCTCTACACAGGGTCCTGAACCCCACTGTCTGCAGCCAAGGTTGCCCCCAATCTTCACATCCCCAGCCAGATCTTCTTTGTTTGTTAGTACAAAGTCCAGCTGCACACCTCTCCTCATTCACCTCTCCACGTCCTGTGTCAAAAAGTTACCATCAATGCTCTGCAGGAATCTCCCGGACTGTGTGTGCCTGCCTGTGCAAAATAAATCCTGATATTTGATTTTCCAGCAAATATCAGGATGGTTGAAGTCAATTCCACAAGAACCAAGGCCTGTGATCTTGAGGCTATTTTCAGCTATCTGTAGAAGGCCTCATCAATTTGCTCCTCCTTATCAGGTGGCCTGTAGTAAACATCCACGACAGTGTTACCCATATTACCCTGTCTCTTAATTCTTACCCGTAAGCTCTCAACTCATTCTTCATCCACCCCTAGGCAGAGCTCGATACATTCCAGTTACTCTCTCACAAAAAAAACAACTCCACCACTGTGGGAGTGACCGCGGCAGGGAACCAATGTGGGCATGACCCGGGCAGGAAAGAAGCCAAATTAGCCTGCTGTCAGTCAACAGCAGGAGGCGTGTCGTTTGGGAGGAGACAGAGAGGCTTGGTCAGTAGCTGACTGGAGAAGAGTACACTTGAAACCAATCCAAGTAAAGCACATATAATAAACAAGTACTAGAAGATTATAAAGCATTATGATAAGAGAGAACGCAGTGCAGAATCGCAGTTGCCATTTGCAGTATGTAGGTGCCGCAGCAGTTTGCTGCAGTTCTATTTCATAGAATCATAGAATCATAGAATCAT
>NW_010388913.1:41177-42611 GCF_000710305.1 Buceros rhinoceros silvestris | reverse complement strand
ATAACATAAAAAATATGTTTTATATATATAATACATATACAGTCCTCTGAAATGAAAAACTCTTCTGATAGTATTGCTGTTCAACTTGCTGCACAAGCTCAACAGGGTTTGAATCCTGGTTTGTGAATATCGACTGCCTCAGCACCTAGCATGCAAAGATTACCACAGGCAGTTTTAACTAAGGAACTTGGACGAGTGAACCTGTACCTATCCAACATCCACATGGGCTTAAACTAATACCTCTTTTCATGCAGAGTGGAAACTTCTGGCTTCTCCAACCTCCTGCCTCAGGCACAATACATTCAAGAACTAACACCGAGCTGTGTGGCTACAGATCACCTGCTGTATGGCTAGCACGAAAAAGATCAACCAGCTTGCGAGCTGATTTTAAAAACCTGGAAGTAATATACAACACTCAGTTCTTTGAAGGGCTTGAATTTATATGAAAAACGTATGAAGAACAAATTGAAAGTGAATATAAGCAAAGAAACTGCTTACTGCATTAAAACATGATCTTTCAATTAGCTGAAGGTGGCTATGACCTTAATTTGTTCTGTGACATCTTTAGTTTCCACAGCTCTAGAAGTGGAATAATGTAATTTTCCCATACTTCGGTTATTTAGGGCCAGCTTGTGACTTACGTCAGTGTACTGGGAATAAGGCAAGTTGTAATAAAAACCTGGTTTTATGGCACCTTGAATTCAGGACTAATTGGAAGAGGGTTGCAAATATGCAATTTTGGAAGAATGGTGGCCCCATCTGCAAGAAGGCCAAAAATTTTCACTGTTCATATAGCTGTGAACATATTGATCCAGGATGAGGAAAAGGCTGAGATGCTGAATACCTTCTTTACCTCAGTCTTTTACAGTAAGACCAGTCCTTCTCTGAGTGCCCAGCCCCCTGAGCTGATCAACAGAGATGGGGAGCAGAACGAAGCCCCCATAATCCAAGGGGAAATGGTCAGTGAACTATTGCACTGCTTAGGTATGCACAAATCCATGGGGTCACATCGAACAAGGAACTGGTGGAAGTTCTCACCAAGCCACTTCCCATCATTTTCCAACAGTCCTGGCTAACCAAGGAGGTACCAGTCAACTGGAGATTAGCAAACATGATGGCTGTCCACAAGAAGGGCTGAAAGGAAGATTCAGGAAACTACAAGCCTGTCAGTCTGACCTCAGTAGTGGGGAAGGTTATAGAGCAAATCATCTTGAGTACCATCAGGCAGCACATACAGGACAACCAGGTGATCATACCCAGTCTGCATGGGTTTATGAAAAGCAAGTCCTGCTTGACCAACTTGATCTCCTTCTATGACAAGGTGATCTGCTTAGCGGATAAGGGAAGAGCTGTGAACATCGTCTACCTAGACTTTAGTAAAGCCTTTGAAACCGTTTCCCACATTCTCCTGCGGAAACTGGCTGCTCATGGCTT
>NW_010388913.1:34096-41073 GCF_000710305.1 Buceros rhinoceros silvestris | reverse complement strand
CCCACGTGCTCCTGCGGAAACTGGCTGCTCATGGCTTGGATGGGTGCACTCTTCACTGGATAAAAAAATTGTCTAGATGATTGAGCCCAGAGAGTAGTGGCAAATGGCAATAAATCCACTTGGTGGGTGGTCACAAGTGGTGTTCCTCAGGACTTGGCATTAGAACCTGTCCTCTTCAACCTCTTCATCAGTGATCTAGATGAGGGGATTGAATATACCCTCAGAAAGTCTGCAAATGACCCAAGTTGGGCAACAGCATTGATCTGCTTGAGTGTAGGGAGGCTCTACAGAGGGATCTGGACAGGCTAGAACAATGGACTGAGGCCAATGGTATGAGGTTCAACAAGGCCAAGTACCAGGTCCTGCACTTGAGTCACAACAACCCCTTGAAGTGTTATGGGCTTGGAGAAGGGTGCCTGGAAAGCTGCCCAGCAGAAAAGGACCTGGGGATGTTTGTTGACAGCCATCTGAATATGAGCCAGACGTGTGCCCAGGAGGCCAAGGGCACCCTGGCTCATATCAGAAGTAGCGTGGCCAGGAAGTAGGGAAGTTATAGTTTCCCCCTGTATTCGGCACTGATGAGGCCACACCTGGAATCCTGTGTTCAGTTTTGGTCCCCTCACTAAAAGGACACAGAGGTGCTGGAACATATCCAGAGAAGGGCAACAAAGATAGTGAAGGGTTTTAAAGGACAAGTCCTATGAGGAGCAGCTGAGAGAACTCGGTTTGTTTAGCCTGGAGAAAAGGAGGCTGAAGGGAGACTCTATCACTCTCTACACCTACCTGAAAGGAGGCTGTAGCGAGATGGGCCAGTCTCTTTTCCCAAGTAACATGCAATAGGACAACAGGAAATGGCCTCAAATTGCACCAGGGGAGGTTTAGGCTGGACACTAGGAAAAATTACTTCACTGAAAGTGTTGTGAAACACTGGAACAGGCTGCCCAGGGAAGAAGTGGAGTTCCCATCCTTGGCAGAGTTTAAAAGACATGTAGGTGTGGTGCTTAGGGACGTAGTTTAAGGACCTGGCAGTGCAGGGTGAATGGCTAGACTCGATGACCTTAAAGGTCTCTTCCAACCAATATGATTCTATGATATGTGGTTAGTCGTTATTCACTTAAATCTACATGGAAACAAGGAGAGCTATGACTTTCTGTAACAGAGCACCATCCTTTAGATATTCATACAATCACCTACGATTTGGTTTAAGCTTCTGTAAAAGTAAGATGACAATGTGCTGTAACAATCCTAGAGATAAACACAAGTGTAAAAATACATATTTTCAGAAAGGTCAATCCTTTCCTATAAGGGTTTGTATTTTTATATTAGAATGCTGCATCTAAGTTTTGTGGCAAAGTTTCATAAGACCCCTCAGACTCCTCCTTTCTGTCATGCCCATACTTAGGAATGAAGGAGTGATGTGTTTGTTGCTGGGATAGCTTTTGACCCTTCACTTTTGTTTTTAAGAGAAAGGAGAGAGGAAAACTGTTTAACAGGCAAGGTGTGGGAAGTAGAATGTAAGTACCTAACGAGTACATCCCCCAGATGTGGGCTATTCACGCTTGAAGACAACATAACTACTTTGGTCCTTTCTTAGAGGCTCCATCTCAGAAATGCATTCAGAGTATAAAGTAGTCAAAAAGATAAAATGTGTTTCTGCCTTTGTCCGATTAGAGGCACAAACACTGCCAGAGCCAACTTCAGAAGTCAAGTACTTATCTAAAACAAGGAATAATGTTGTAAACAGAACAGTCCTTGAAGAGACAGATGAGATTTGTGTCCAGATGTCGAATGAAAATACACAAATGTAGCATTGGATTTTTCTCTCCAAGAGCTGAATCTCCAATGTTTTGCTGGAGTCCATATAAAAAATAAATAATAAAAAATTTGGTTACACTCGAGCAAGTAAATTTGTAAAAATGAAAGGGGAAAATAAGAGATGATAGAAGGTATGGATTATTCAAAAGCCAGAATTTCTGTTTGGCTTGCCTCTCTCACATCTATTGTTTCCTTCCATATTTCCCAGTTCAGATACAGTGAAAAGTTGCTCAGATGAGCAGGCAAGAATTGCTTAGACACAGCATAGATTAAAATGGCAAACTGCCACATTCTTTAGCGCAAAGGCACGGTTCTATAATCCTATGAGGCCTAAATTGAATTCAAGTCAAGTTTAGAGGGTAACACAGCAAAATCTTTTTGTCTACTCAGCTTATGTATGTTGCCAAGAACTAGGAGTTCTGTCCCCTAGGAGAAAAGGTCTGCCCTTTACACAAAGCTCCACATCCAAAACATGTTGAGAGACTCCCGGCACAGTGGCGACAAGCATGCTGCTGCTGGCTGCTCCCACATTGGACCTCACTTCCTCGCCCCTTCTTCAGGTGAGCAAATGGCTAACCCTGGCCAATCTAGCCTGTATTGTTACCACAGAGGATCATTTTTCTTCAAATCGCTGTCTTCTAGGCCAACTTATATGAGGTCTGATCTCTAAGAAACAAACAGAGCAAACTCCCCTTCTCCTATCTAATGGGAGGAGGACAGAAACAAGTCATTAAATCAATAGCTCTGAGGTCAAAATTCATTAGTTTTAGTGATAACTCAAACACCAATATACGTTAGAGCTCCACTGCTTACACATGGCTGCAGTAAAAGAAATTTTCATATTATGAAGGTGTACGCTGACTTTTTTCAAGTATTACTCAGCTACAAATAAAGGACTACTAGAAAACGCCTACAGGAGAAGCATACATGGGGCAATAATGTTTAATAAAGACCAGGCTGCTGAAACTGACCTTGTTTTCTAAAAGTACTAGCTTTCAAAAAGTTTAGGAAACACTATAATAGTCTGAGTGAGAATGGTGAATTGATCTAGAAGGTATGTATTTGTAGCAAGTGATGGCAGAAAAAAGAGTGTTAAAGAGCATTAGTCACTTTTCAGACAATACTGAGGACAGAAAATTGCTTACAAGTGTTTGCAAGAATAATTTCTTTTTTCCACACTAAACGTCATCTCCTGATAAACTGTCTGATGCTTCATGGAATAATGTTCCCGTGGAATAATTCTGTCTGCTGTCTTGTTACTATTTTCTCCCTCTGTTTATAGCAGAAGTGACATTTATATGAAAACAGTATCTTTGTGTCATGACAATTGCTCTATACACATCAAATGCATTCTCACCCAGGAACCAGCCCAACCACCACCACCATCAGCAATACACTTCCCAGTCATTCTGTGGGTACAAGGTGATGATAAGAATTCTGCAACATTTCACAGAAAACAAATGTCTCAGATTTTTTTTAATGTCATTTACCCACTAATAAGTTTAGGAATGAGAAAAGAAAATACTTTTAATAGTATCGATAAGAAGAATTATCTTTAAAGTATTTTGTTCTAGAATCCTGACCTATTTTCACAAATTAGACTTTCTAATAAAGCATTGTGGGGCAAGCCCTACAACTTTTAATTCTGTCGCAGAACTGAAAGAATTTTTTTTTCCAAAATAACAAAGAGACAGAAAGAGAAAAAGAGAAGGAGAAATAAAACACTAACTGTTCTCTTGTTCTGCAGCCCTTCTCAGTTCTACTCACTGCCTCTACCATCTGGGCTCTTCAAATGGATTGTTGGGGTTTTTTTTTTTTCCAAATACCCCCTCTCTTTTTTCTTTTTGCTGAAAAACAGAAATGCAGATACTTGTTAAATGGTAGAGATGTCCTTTGAAAGAAAAGCTGTGGCAAAACTCTGGGATACAGATAGAGAAAAACACCAACAAAAAAGAAAAAAATCTGTGTTCTTCTACTAGAATATTTCCTCTTTTTCTGGTTTCCAAAGTTCCAGGAAGACATGGAAATAGAAACAGGTTCATTGGATACCACTTACTGCTAGATAAATTCAATTGCAAAATATGTATAATTTCCTCTTAGGCAGAATGATCAAAGGAATGACTTAACAATGACTTATGATCGATAAGCACCTTCAAGATGAAATTCATTTTCTTACTAAAATACCTCTTTGATTCATCTTGGGTGTAAATTCTTTGCCCTGCAGTGGGTGAAATAAGGGCTGGGAAGGACCTGTAATCATTCTCTCAGCTTCAGTACTCATAAATTGAGGTCCTTCCATTCCCTCTCTTTCATGAATCCTTTCAAGAAGTAAATTGGTTGGATGGCTTTTAGTATAATCATAATGTTGGTAGTTTTGAATTAAAACAATTAAACTCCTGCTGCAGACCTCAGGTCTTCTGCTAGTCAACATTTTCATTTGGAAATTTATTTTCCCCCTCATTGCCTGTTCAACTACTTTTGCTGTGCTCTAGTATACCAGCAATAAACATGGCTAGATGTAGCATACTGAGAAATGGATCATTGCCCACAAAAAACCACAGAGTACCTCTGTTTGGTATGCACAGCTCAGATACACAGTATCATATGGTTTGACCTCCTGAAAGGAGGTTTTAGAGAGGTGGGGGTGGACTCTTCTCCCATGTAATGACAAGTGACAGGGTGAGAGGAAACGACCTCAAGTTGTGCCAGGGGAGATCTAGGTTAGATATCAGGAAAAACTTCTTTCCAGAGAAGGTTGTGAAGCATTGGAACAGGCTGCCCAGGGAGGTGATGGAGTGCCCATCCCTGGAATTATTTAAAGGAACGTAGATGTGGTGCTGAGCAACATGGTTTAGGCACCCTGGCAGTTCAGGGTGAACTTCTTTGGGAAGAAAATTTTCTCCAGCTGAAACTAGAGATTTGGAGCATTTTATTTGCATGCAGAGGGAGTAACTGTTAGATGTGTGTTGCCTGAGCGATCCTCTGACGTTGTAGGGATCTCAAGCAATGACAAATTGAGGTCTTTATTGATGGCATAGATTTTAGAGCTGGTTTGAATGCTGGATTGTCTGGCCTAAAGTCTTCAGTATGGGTGTGAAACAGCCTGTAACATAGAAAAGTACAGTAAAAAGATCAGATGTAACTTCATGGTCATGATTTCTATGAAACACTTGTTTGTCTTCATTTGATCTACTCTTTTTTTTTTTTTAGTAGTCCTTTTGCTCTTTCTTCATTTAGTATCTGAAAATTGCAAACTCTAACAACTCTGTGCCAGCTGAGTGGTGAACAGAACAGTGCCAGCAAGTCTTTAAATCCACACAGAAGCCAAATGGAAATACTTATAAGTATTTTTCCATATTCTTGCAAGAATTGCAACTTTTCAGAGACAATTACCAGCACTAACAAACCTGAGCCCCAAGATTCTCACCCTTCTTTATTATGAGCAACAAACCTGAGTGTTAACACATTTCACAGAGTCCGTAAATTATGGAAATGATCTACGAGACTGCATGGATAACGAAAATGAGTACAGCCTTCCTTTTAAGGGGATTTTAATATTGTCTTAAAAATTGTAACAGTTTCGCAACAGTCTTACTTCCCCTCCAACGTGAATTGCATTATGATGCACGTGTCAATGCAGCAGTATCATCCTCTTCTCTGAATGTTGGAGGGAGAAAGAAAAGAAAAACTGAATTCAATTCCTTTACAGAATTTCCTTGAAGCAATGCAGATTGAGTTGCCGCATTTTTTGGAAACCTTGCTTTATATGAGCTGAAAAGCAACATACCAGTGTAGATTTCCCTGTCAACAAATACTGACAGGGATTTGTACAGATACAATACTGTAGTTGAGTACTCCAGCTCCAGTTGAGTACTAGAAGGTCATTGTTCTGTACATTGTTTAAGGATAATTTTCATTTACTTACTGAATTATTAGCTAAAGAAATGAAGCCCTTCCAGATTCTCCAGCCTTTTAACGCAAAAGCAGTCATTCTGTCCTTGTGGATCTTCTATCTCTGCATGATCCAAGACCATGACAATAACACAAATCCATTCTGTGTGATATTATGAGGTACCGTACATAGTAAGACTTTACTTTCTTCTTACAGAGAAATCAGAGGATACCCCTATCATCCCTGTTCATATTCTTTAAGTTAGAGAAGTCTTCAAAAGGCAAATGCTGCATCTGTTGTCGACCATATGATTCCCTTGTCTATTTTCATTACTTTGCTGAGGATGAAAACCTACTTTGAATGGCAAGATGAATGTGGTGATACAGTGCTGTGGAAGCACATATTCAAGAAATTGAAGCTGACATTTTATTCTGCACTAGTTTAACCATAAAACATTATTGTTTGTCCTCGATGCAGTCCAATGTCAGACAGTGACACCTTATGCTGCTGGGTAACAACCTTGAACATTTATGCAGAGCTAGGAAAAAAGTGATGGTGTTTGGGAACTGATTTGACAGCAACAAAATCGAGAGACATTTTGGGAAATGAGCAGGTAGCTGAAGTGACATCCTTGATGTGGTCAGCTCGTTCATACCAGTGTCAATCTAAAGTCAGTCATTTCAGTACTAGTATATCTGAAGCTCTTCAGTGATACGTAATGAGTTTCTGTTATGCTAAACAAGCAAGAAACTCCTCAGCCAAAACCCTGAATGCAGAAAGATCTATCAACAGTCAATGTATGTCTCGATAATTACCTAATACTGATCACCTCATTAGTGTCTCCTTTCTTGTATTATAATAAACAACCAGCAGATGTTCTTTTTTCTCTTTTTCCATGAAAGTAATAATTTTATAGACTTATAATATCCTTAATTATATTTTTTCCAGACTGACAAGTCTTGTGTAATTTATCCTCTGCGCATACAAAATGTAGCCCAAACCTCAATAATCCTCCGCTTGGCAATAGTACTAGATGTGGGAAATCTGGATTTGATGTTTTAGAAGACAAAGCCAGGCAGAATCACATGACTTTTGTTTCTTAAGTGAATAAATTAACAGGATTCTGCATAAAATTATGTATGCTTGCTCAGTACAAGTCTGATCCATTCCAAACCAGATCTTAAACGAGTTTGTGTTAACTGATACTTAGGCATGAGCTGTGGCACTTCAATGGCTTCATATTTGGTTTATGCTGCATATTAGCAGCAGG
>NW_010388913.1:26142-33951 GCF_000710305.1 Buceros rhinoceros silvestris | reverse complement strand
TGTTAGACAGCAGATGATGGGACAACTGGAGATTTCAATACAGGCTAAATCTGTCTTTTATAATGTGCACTGTCCTTGGCTAATGGGTCACTCATTGACTAAACAGATATGGTCTCAGGGGTTCTATCTGTAAATACTCTACCGCAGCTCAAGCTACCTCTCTGCCTTTTTCAAGAAGCATCTCCATCTCCTACATGAGACATCCTGCTGAGTTTTGTTTGGACTTATTCCAGATACTATGCCATCACATAGGTATAATGAAATTGTATTCAGTGTGTACTTTATACTTGCAAGATCACATCTGTGCAAGCTAAAGCAGAGATGCTGCTTAGAATTATCTATGTTGTGAAACTGTAGACAGACAAGTACAGGTTGAAAAAAAATATTATTGTTAACTTATCTTTGCTTATCATTAATTCTTCAATGTTCACCACTTCTTTTCCTGTCCCACAGACTTTGTCTGTATTGAAATAAATGAAAGAAAAATGGTATATAGTGTTTAAGGTCCAGAGAACAAGACTTATGAGGAGCAGCTGAGAGAACTGGGGTTGTTTAGCTTGGAGAAAAGGAGGCTGAGGGAACACTCTACAATTACTTGAAAGGAGGTTGTAGCAAGACAGGTGTCGGTCTCTTCTCCCAAGTAACATGTGACAGGACAAGAGGAAATGGCCTCAAGGTGAGCCAGGGAAGGTTTAGATCGGACATTAGGAAAAATTCCTTCACTGAAAGGGTTGCGAAGCATTGGAACAGGCTGCCTGAGAAAGTGGTGTAGTCCTCATCCCTGGAGGTATTTAAAAGATGAGTAGATGTGGTGCTTAGGGACATGGTTTAGTGGTGGACTTGGCAGTGTTAGGTTTATGGTTGGACTTTATGATTTTAAAGGTCTTTTCCAGTTTAAATGATTCTATATATTACTTGAGGAACTTGAAGAACAGCAAGTGTGTTCACCACAAATACGTTCCTCCCCAAGCTCCAGCATTACAGCAAACACATGCGTGCGGACACTGAATGTACACGTGGACAGCTCCAAAACCTCACTTCTACCTCACAGAAAAGAATTGTAAGAAAGCTTAGGTTGGATCCCTGGAGATTACAAACTGAACTTCTTCAGCAGTTAATCAGTTTTCCCAAAATCTTACCAGGTCAAATGTTGAAAATCCTCTTGGACAACCTGTTTCAGGGCTTAACACTCCTGTGGTTCCCAGCACTTCTGTGAAATTATATTCATTGCTACAAAGATTTAGAAATAACTGTATGTGAAAAATAATTGGGAATTTCATTAATGCCTACAAACATTTTGATCTCAGACACAATATGGCTGCACCATTATATATTATACATAAATCAGTTACCGTAATGCCATAAAAATAGGAAGCCATTCTACAAAATAATTTGTCAGAGCCTTTAATCTCTGCATGATATTTTAAAGATCAAATTTCTTAGAGAAACAGATACTCATTGACTGCTATCCCTTTCTGATCTCTTGACTAAGGGTCTGTATACTCAGTAATAGAATGATTCTTAAGGCTCCAGATAAATAATTGCTTTCCAGATATTTTTCTGGAATACAGTGTAAAGTCTGCTTGTAGAAGCTGGTATTAGCCATAGAGGCTTTTGTGTCTCCTTCCACAAATTAATATTCTGAAGACTAACCCCATTATTAGTAAATTAATAATAAATATTTATCCCTAGATACAAGGATTTATGTCTAAATATTGTTCTTTTAAGACAGCAAATTTTAACTGAAGACAGCAGTAGTTCTCACTCCGGCCGATCTGTTTGGAGGTATGAGAACAAATTATGTAATACTCAATTAACCTTTTTCCTCTAAATCTTACAATTAAGGACAATCCAGCTTGCAGACCAGATCAAAGCTTGGACTTCACTTCCCGTTATTGTGAAGATAAACACGTTCACAAGAGTTTCCCTGCATTTCAGTGAATGATTACCATGATTTCAGAAAGTAACTGACACACTTTGTAAGACTTTTCCCTTTTTGGCTGGAGGACTCCCTCTTAATATCAAACCTCTTCCACCTTCAGTTTTGGTGGGAGCACTGAAACCCCCAAAACCAAAGAAACACTGTTGAACACCATCACAGGTCAAAAAGTGAAGAAAATAAAATAGAAAATAAAACAGAAAAATAAAGTAAGATAGGATATGATACTCTGGACTGAGTGTTTTTGTCACCTAAGCACTATGCAGCTCTGTAGATTTTCCAAATGTTTTTGGAGATTCAGTATGTTGCTTTAGAAACCTAACTTTGCCCAACCACTTGAAAGTTTGCAGATTTCCAATAATCTTGTTTACATTACCATTAGTACTTATATAAATACTTAAACGGGTATTCACTTGATACTGAGTTTCCATCTTTCATTGAGATGAACAGGAAAAAGGTGTGTCTCTGGCTAAAAGGAGAATGGACTGACGTGAAAAATGGAGGGCCTTGCTGTACAGGGTTATGAATTGCATTCATTAAAATGGGATGCTGTAAAGGACATGCTATAGATCTGAAAATGGGTTGCCCCCACGGTGTGTTCAAGAAGAGATTTGGCATGTAAACCAAACTACTGACAATAAAGGCAGTGATGGTATTGCTTTTCACAGTGTAAAGGAGAAAATGTTTCTTTAGAAAGCTAAAGACAAAAGCTGCCTTCACTACAGCACGTATGTGCCTGGATATAGAAATACCGGCTTTTCAAACATTATCAGAAAATGCAAGTATAATTAAACAGATGATACAGTTTGATTATAGCATGAATATGGCAAGAGAGGGACAGAAACAATTGCTGAGAATACAAAAGATCAAAAGGGTAACGTTTAGAAATAGTGCTTGTTGTATTGAAAATTGAGTAGTCTGAGTTCATCTTGCATGATAAAAAAAATCTCAAAATAAAAGCTTACAGCAGATCCACTTATTAGGAATTCTTTATTGATTCAGCATTGTGTGGCACTATTTGGAGAGCCATAAAGCAAAGCCTCTTTTAGAAGTTCTCCCTGAAGGTGAGAGTGAAGTCACGACTCTCAACCGGGCAAGCTCACATTTTAGTCTAGACTAAGGATCCAACCTAGTGCTATATCAGAAGTCACTGGAGAACTAACCAAGACAGAAAAAAAGAGAGGCCTGCACACGTCAGAAGGCTTGGCTGTAGAGCTGGTACAGCAGGTAAACAAGTGGACGGATTCAGAGCAGGTTTCGCTGGGAAAAACATAGTTTCAGAACTCTCTAAAGCAAAGTGAGGAAGAACTGGAGGAGGGTACAACAATAAGAAAAAGCGGAAGAACTGAAAGTAGATCAAAGGAGGCCGTATTACAAATGAACGTGGTATCCAGATGAGCAATTTTGCTGTCAGTGGCAGCGAAGGGAGGCAAGGACTGGAGAGGGAGAGAGAATTCAATTAGAACACTGGTTATGAAAAAACATTTCAGGATCCTAAAGAATATGCTTCCCTATAGAAGTTTGGTGGGTTTTTTGTTTTTGTTGTTGGTTTGTGTGGGTTTTGTTTGTTTGTTTTTTACACAGCTCACAACAGCAGAAGAAAGTGAGGAAAAGAAAATACACTTCAGTAAAAAAAAAAAACAAACAGTAACAGTAAACACCAGATAAAACAAAACTGCAATTACATGTGCTGCACTTAGGTTTAAATCTTTTTAAAATAATCAATCAAATCAATAATTATTTCACTAGCCTCCATAACTACCAATCACATGACTTGAACTCTACTAATGATGCTGACAGTACTTGCAGTAGCCTTGCAGACAGACATAATGAGGGGACATCTTTACTGATTCTATTGTAATGCAAACCCCTGCCATCTCTCTTCGGCATAATCAATTCCATCGGGTAGCCTTGCAGACAGACATAATGAGGGGACACCTTTACTGATTCTATTGTAATGCAAACTCCTGCCATCTCTCTTCAGCATAATCAATTCCATTGAAGATTATTTGTTCCTCTGAGCAGAATATTATATAGTCATAACTGTTTTACAAATGCTAAATATCAAAGTATAATGATAAAAACCCTGAGTAGTTTCTGAAAAACTGTTGAAGATGTAGTCCAGAAAGGATAAAACAGTACTATATATTTGCCACCATATTACTAGATGAAGTTGTGCCATCCTGGATCATCTAAATGTTTTGATTATTTAAATACATGGTAATTTTTTATGTAAAGTGTTTTCTTTTCTTAGAATTTGGCAGTAACATTACTGTGACTTTTAAAAATTATTCCAAATAGTTATTTGGCTAAAAAATTGCTGCTTTGAAATACATGCAGCCCCCTCAGAGTTGAATAATAGAGGAATGACCCAATTATTGCTCTTTGGAACATGCAAGTAAAGCTGCACAATCACTACTTGTTCAGGTTTTTATAGTTACCCCTGCTGACAATATCACCAGCGTAAATATATCTGCCCAACTGTTACTCAGTTTTTCCTTTCCATTTAAAACAGTTTGAAAATGTATTATTGGTTCATGGTGAATGAAGAACGAGTATTAATTGTTACAGTTATAGGAATCAAGGTGACCCAAAGTTCACGACCAAGCTTCATATTCATATTGATAATTTTTTTAATAAATATCATATCCAGCAATAAATACATGGAATAGTACCTACGTATACTGTAGCAGAAAAACTACCTCAGAAGCAGAGATTTCCTTGTGATCAAGCAGCACATTACGCTAACAGAACACGTCATCCATACACTACTCCTGAGCACTAGTCTACCAGTCTTGGTGGGGATGTTACCTACGGGAGGAAGAGGTGATGCAAATATCTTGGCAAAAAGGCCGATACCAAAGATCCACAAGGGCTCAGGCACTTCTCTTCAGAGGTTGTGACACACTCTGGGTGCAGCAGATCTGCCTCTTGTTCTGCGGTAAGCAGATATACAGGTAAAGAAAGGAGCTTTCAAAGATACTAAAGAGCCAAGTTGTGAGTTCCTCCTTCTGGAAATCTGAGCTTATAAAACTTACAATTTTATCATATACTACTTTCCACAAAGGTAGTTGGGAAACGTTAATAAAATTCATTTAATCATTTTCTTGTAAAGTCAGCAATGGCTAATAGAAGATTTAGAATGTATGATGAGCAATGCAGGTCAACAGAAATTCACTTTTTCCCTGGAATATATGGAAAATTTGAACTATGTGTAAAGATGCTGAGTGATACTTCCATTTAATCCAGCTGAATACATGGGTTCTTTTGGAAAATCTGTGCAAACTTTCAAATTCTTGGAAAGAAAAGACACAATATCTGGAATTATTCAGAGTAAAACTGAACTACTATCACCAAAGAGCTGACCAAAATATTTAGGAATCTTAGCTTTTCCCAATCTGGGACATTTTGTCCTGAAAAGTCTACATCTGAACTACAATAAAATATGGAAATCATACTTGAAAATACATAAAATAGCAGACATTTCTTCAACTCTTCTGAGATAAATTTTTAACGATGAGAGCACAGGTAGCTTGGTGAGGTGAACCTAAGAAGACTACAAACACAGGAATTACTTTCATGCCCAGTCTTGAAATTTTTCCTTTCTGGAAGCTGTTCACAGACCCCTCTTTTAGCAATGGCTTGTGAAAGTTGTGGGTTGCCCCATTCAGATCAGAGCTTCATCCATCTTCCAGCCTGCTCTACACATAACCATGACTTTGGGTTGTCTTCTCCAGCTTCTTTACCCAGCATTACTGCTGCAGGGCCAACTATTCTTTTCATTTTCTTTTCATTTTCTTTTCATTTTCTTTTCATATTCTTTTCATATTCTTAAGAAAACATGATTCACATCCATGTTCTGCTGTCTGCCTCTATCTCCTGCATAGAAATTGGGGAAGCAATACCAGCAGCCAAATGGTTGCACAGTATGTGGCATTTGTCTGAAGACTTTTTCACAAACTTCTCAATAACTTGGGTACTAGAAGTTATATAGACACCACATTTGGAACAATTAATATTGGGTACCATAAACACCTTCTGAGGCTGCCTCTCACCAAGATTTGGAATTGCATTGCTGTTCTACTGTAGAAGACATTATCATTTTCTCAAAGCAGCATATTTTTAGGCTCTACAAAAGAATTGCATGTTTCTTAAAGAAATATGTAGTTTAAACTCAGCTAATTAAAGAGACAGATATAAAACACTTAGTGGGTAAAAGATTCCCACTTTGATCAATAGCACAGAGACTGTATGTAACTTCAATTACCACGTGTGAGATTCTAAAAAAAAAATCATTTAATCAAATATTATAAAATACTTATTGTTGTTCCATTTTAATTTACACGTATCCCTGGGAAAAACACTGCTAATTTTTTCAGTCCCTCAAATTTGTGTGCTTAAAAACGTATCCCATCTTGACAACATGCACATTCATTCATCCACCTTTTCCCAAGTGTAGCTGAATGCAAAGCACGTGCTTCCCTCTACTGCTGAGCTTGGCAAAAGGTACATCCATTAACCCGGTGGCTGAGAATATTTGCAATTTCTTTTGTTTCTGCCGATGGCTTCTTATCAGGTTTTCTGTCAGAGATTCTTTGCAAAGCACTGTTTGTTCTGCTTAGTTTTGATTCCTCCTTTAAACTCTAGTACTATTGCTTTCCTGACAGTTACCCTTTGAATGCAAGGGTCCATCCGTTCGCTGTCAGAGAATTCTTTCCACAGCTTGTTACACTTTCCAATATAGCATCTTCCGAAATACACACCAGGATCTAAACTATACTCTCTTAACTACTGCCTTTATCTACACTTTGGTTGACTTGTTTTACAAGTGATCCAAAAGTCAAGGTGAATATCTAACTCCCTGATCCGACAGCTCAGTCAGCACTGCCTGTGTGCTTAGTGCATAGCCTTCAAACCAAAGAGAGGAAGAAACATCCTTCCATGTGCTGGGAGCACTCACCAAACAGTTCAGCAAGAAAATAATGTCAGACAGAACCAGACTTCCACTGCAGAATACTGCACAATATTGCAGGATGAGGACATAAAAAAAAAGAAAAATTACAGAAAACAAAAGCAGAACTGGGAATATCAATCAAATGTCTTGAACTCCAGTTCACTTTTCAAGCTACCAGCAAAAAGGTGTTCTTTCCTTTTCCTCTGCTCAAGTGTTGTGGTTTAGGATTTTGGCTCCAGCGGAAGGAGAGGTGCTGCCCCGCCTTGTTTGGCACAAAACGAGGTAGCGTGGGGGAAGGGTACCAGCCCCTGTAATTGGCCTTATGAAACACAGCCCCAGCTCCAATTTTGTACCTGCCCCTAGAGCCAAGCCATGTCAATCAACACCTCTCTGAATAACACTATAAAAAGCCCTGAACACGTTACTTCTTTTGGTGTGCATTTTTGGTTCAGAAGAGAGAATTCCTAAAGCAGTCATCTCATCAACAGGAACCTTATTTTCACTGCTCTGGGACAGCAGAGATATTCTGTACAGCAGGTAGACTTTTTACTTTGCTGATTACTGGCAGGAGTGGAAAGAAGAGGCACCAGGAGACAGGAAAACCTGGAAGTCCCCCCCAACTCTGCACTGAGAGTAACTGCTGGTGAGGGAGGAGAAAAAGGGTTCAAAGCTCTGAGAATGAAGGCCCTGCTGGAATGTGGAGAAAAACCCAGACTGTCCCTGGAAATCTGGTGACTCACATTTTGCAGCCAGGAAGAGAGAGCCAGGACACCCCCTGGAAACCCAGTGACTCTTAAGTTTTGCAACCAGGCCAAGCACAGTGCAGGAGCTGTCAGCCCGAGGGATGCACACCCCCTCCACACATGCAAAGAAAGTTTGTCCCCCCCGCCCAAAATCTACTTGGAACTTAACGCAG
>NW_010388913.1:14419-25830 GCF_000710305.1 Buceros rhinoceros silvestris | reverse complement strand
CGTGTTAAGCCCTCCATTCATTACTCAGCTCAAACACTTTCGTTTCGGAAGAGATAAACCTCCTCTGAGAGCAAATTGTCACTTTTGGTGCCTTTTGGTTCTTTCAAACGGTGACATAAAGTATTCAAGTATTCCAGTGCAGAGTGTCAAGAAATGACTAAAAAGCAGAAATTTCTGTTGCTTTGTTGCTATGACGAAAAAACGAACACTTTCGTTTCGGAAGAGATAAACCTCCTCTGAGAGCAAATTGTCACTTTTGGTGCCTTTTGGTTCTTTCAAACGGTGACATAAAGTATTCAAGTATTCCAGTGTAGTCTCAAGAAATGACTAAAAAGCAGAAATTTCTGTTGCTTTGTTGCTACGACAAAAAAATGGGCAAGACAGACAACTTATTTTTGAAGAGTTGAGACCACAACAACTGTAATGTATATTCACTGTGAAACAATACAATGTTATGGATGTCCTTCCGGTAGCACATCGGGCCATTTGCTGACTCTTGACTATTTGTGAGTCTCTCTGTGCTTGTTAAAAATCACAGTACTGAGCTAAGTATGCTGTGCTTTCACCATCTGGCACTATAGCAGGAAGGCTACATTAGCCTAACCTGTCTTGCCATCAATTTTTGGTGATGTGCTCATTTCTTTAAAACAAATAATATCTGTCTTCTGTCAAACATTTTATATCCTTACACTTCTAACAGCACAGAAAAAACAAAAATTTCTTCCAACTATTTGTTAATATTTGATATCTTTGATAATTTCAACTATGCTAAGCTCACGTTTTCTCATTTTTGCAGTCAAAATAATAGATGACTGATCACAGATTTTCAGTTATTTTTTTAGGCCAGTGATACACAAAAACAGTAATATTGATGGCTTACTTAGCAAAACTATATAGCCTGCTTATTGTTATCAGTGCCATTTAGTAACAACTACCCAGTTTTAAAGACATTTCTGTTACCTCATAATCAATTATTTCCTTACACACCTGTTAATGCAACAATAAGTGTGAAATATTAACATTAACAAATACTTCAAGCTGAAGTTTCCATAGTAACTTTCATCCATTGCCTTCTGTGCTTATGTGCTCTAATGTATTCATTCTTAACATCCTCTATTTTATCTACCTACAGCAAGCAAATAAAAAGAAAAAATTATCACTATTTCTATATTTACACACTCAAAAATGTGGTAGGAAAGCCAAACACACATATCCACATATCTTGAGATAAACAGAATCTCTCATTTTGATCAATCATACTCAGTATACTACACTAAAATAAACTATTTTACTGAAAGCCAGATTAAGATAATGGTTTCTGTTGTTGCTGGCATGACGTCTTATTCCACTCTAGGTTCTTAAAAGAATAGAGAATATTTTCTCTTATCAGCCTTCAGCAGAAATGAAGTGCTACACTGCAGGGAACATGCCACTTTTTATTTCTCTGAGAAAGAGGAGGGTAAAAAGACAAGAGGATATGGTTCAGTATGCACCAGAGGCATGGGCAAAGCTTCTTGGAGCTTTCAGACTGCTTTTGTATCCAAGGAAGGGCCAGCGAGATACATGAGTATCTAAGACTCCAGATACAGAACGGTTATGTCCTGGTCAAAAGCAAACTTAACACAAATGGACAACTTCAGTGGGATTAATCTAAAGTAAAGATGCATAAAATACTGAAAGACCAAGTTTCTAGTGTAAGGGAAGAACTATTTCAGCAAGTGCTTATTACAGTTACAGCACAATGGGACTCCAATACTAATTTTCTGGGTGTTCCCATCATTAAAAAATGCTTCTATTACATAATATGTTTCTATTACATAATAATCTAACACTCGATTGACTTACACAGTATTTAAGGAATAAAAAAGATTCATCTGTTTGCTACAAGACAGTATAGATCTATGTATATTGAGATACAGAAAACCTTTAAGGAATTTTTAAGTGACTTTTCCTCCAATGGTATAATATTTGCTAAATGCTGTATCTACCCTATTAGTCTTATGTGGTCGTTAACAAGAGAGAAAGGAAAGAAAAACAGGCATGTAAGAAAAAGAGGAAAAAAGCGAATGAGAATAAAGAAAAATGAGCCTGGCAGAATATGGGGTACTAATTCCTAAGTCCATACAACAATCGAAAGGGAAAAGGAACAACAGAGAGCAGAAGAAAAGAGGGTAACCAACAGTCTTTCTGTGTTTGTGTAAGTGCCAAGTTAATATTTTACTGAAAACAATAACATTATTTTCTGAATTTGGAAATGAAAGTCTTTTCACCGATGTTGTCTAATTTTAATATACTCAAAAAAAGCAGTTGGAAAATATTTGAAGGAAATATGGGAAATTCTAAACAAATACAAGTTATCAGTGACAGAACAAGCAGTCTGGGACGCTCAGAAGCAAGCATTCCACACTTAGAGTTTCCCTTGGAGTCATACTGGCACTGCCCAGAAACAGCTCTGCTTAGCAGATGAGACTTGAGGAGATCACAGCTCACAGAAAAACCCTGCAGCCTGATGAATTCTTGTTGCTGAGGTGAGTGAATCCCAGGAAGAGAAAAACAAATGCAGGAACCAAAATAACACACCCTTGAGCAGTACCACAATGAAATATGAAAATCTAAACCTTTCTCAGTGTTCATAAACGACTAAGTGCAACTTTCTGCAACAATACCTTTCAAGGCTGAGACAACATGACAGAAGTTAAGAGAGGTCATATTCAGGTAAACAAAACGTAAAGGCTAGTCTAGAGTTTTCTAATTAGAACGGTTCTGGAGATATACCAGACTATTTGCATTACTTCAAGCCTTGCTATTTTACTGCTTCAAGTCAGTTCTGATTTACAGTAATCACGTTATTATTCAGTCATTGGGGTTAGTGCCTAAGTAGCAGCCACTCTTTAAGCTCCGTGCATTCCTCATGTCCCAGTTAGTTTGCTCTGAAGGACAAGGCAAGCAGTCCTGGTTAACTATCAAAGCAAGCCTTCCCATTACATATATGTACAAATTATTTGATGAATGATTTCATAGAATAGTTTAGGTTGGAGAAGACCCTTAAGGTCACCAAGTCCAACTGTTAACCCAGCATTGCCAAGTGTACCACTAATCCATGTCCCTAAGTGACACATCTACAGTTTTACACACCTACACCTACATTTTTAAATACCTCCAGGGATGGGGACTACACCACTTCCCTGGGCAGCCTATTCCAATGCTCCATGTCCCTAAGTGACACATCTACAGTTTTACACACCTACACCTACATTTTTAAATACCTCCAGGGATGGGGACTACACCACTTCCCTGGGCAGCCTGTTCCAATGCTTAACAACCCTTCCAGTGAAGAAATTTTTCCTAGTATCCAAGCTAAACCTCCCCTGGCTCAACTTGATGACAT
The DNA here is from genome assembly GCF_000710305.1 of Buceros rhinoceros silvestris. Classification (NCBI taxonomy): domain Eukaryota; kingdom Metazoa; phylum Chordata; class Aves; order Bucerotiformes; family Bucerotidae; genus Buceros; species Buceros rhinoceros. Next base: position 22,442 of record NW_010388913.1, on the reverse strand, counting down.
TTCCTCTCATCCTATCACATATTACTTGGGGAGAACACACTAACCCACTTTGCTACAGCCTCCTGTCAGGCAGCTGTTGAGAGCGATATGGTCTCCCTTAGGCCTCCTTTTCTCCAGAACCACTTCCCTGGGCAGCCTGTTCCAATGCTTAACAACCCTTCCAGTGAAGAAATTTTTCCTAGTATCCAAGCTAAACCTCCCCTGGCTCAACTTGAAGACATTTCCTCTCATCCTATCACATTTTACTTGGGAGAAGAGACTGACCCCCACCTCACTACAACCTCCTTTCATGTAGTTGTAGGGTATGATGATGTCTCTCTCCTCAGACTCTATTTCTCCAGGCTAAACATCCCCAGTTCCCTCACCTACTCCTCATAACACTTGTTCTCTAGCCCTTCACCAGCTTTGCTGCCCTTCTTGGACATCCTCCAGTACTTCAATATCTGTCTTGTAGTGAAAACTGAACACAGTATTTGAGGTCTGGCCACACTTGTGTTGAATACAGGGGGACAATCACTTCCCTATTGCTGCTGGCCACACTATTTCTACTTTGGTTAGGTTCTAAGAAGAAATCAATACTATTTCAATACCCCTGTACTGATTGCATGTAGTTTTGGGCATATAGTCAATATTCGGCAAGTTCTCATGTAACTTGTCTTAATTCTGCGTTATTAAAATAGAGCTGCAAGTGTCTGAGATTAATGCAAAAGGAACAGAATGGGTTGTTTTAAATTTTTTCTGAAGTTTTCTATTTTATTTCCCTCTTTCTAGGTGTCCCAGGGTATCCCATAGTCTTTGAACCTGTCTTATACATAGGATCTCTTCTGCTTGTAAAGTAGTTTAAATAAAACTTACTGATTTATCATGGTGATGATAAATGCAGCAAAGCTTTCACTTCATCTTCTGTCTCATCAGAAAACTGGGTAATGCTCTATCAGCTCCACATCAGTGAAGTCTGTTCCTTCTATGTGAATCTACACAGGACAAGGAATGGAAGAGATGTCCTTTTTACGATGTACTTCTCTTTCCTCTTTGTCTTTCCTCTTCTCCCTTAAAGGGTAGAAGTAGATTATTTATTTTTTTTTTAGTCTTAACGGCCAATATTAATTAAAAATCTGAACAGAAGCATCAATGAACAGAAGATTGGATTAAAATATGGGAAGGAATGGACAAGCTAGAAATTGGAGAGAGAAATGGAAAACAATTCAACAAAGTGAAAGGGTTTACTAACTATATTCTTCGGCAGAAGATGATCCATTTAAGAGAGGAAAGGAGACATCATACACTACTATAAATGATGCATTTCTTAAAAATCATTTACATTTCTGGTAAAGACAAACAAGTATTAGTGTTGCTGTATCATTGAGATAACTTCCCAAATAATCCCTGGAAAGGCTCCAATTACCTACGTTCCACTAACATGAATCAACAACCGCAAGAACAGTGGTGGAGAGGCTAATGTTTTTTCTAGTTACAATCCTGGTAGTAAAACACCAAATTATTAGAAGAGCTATTTAAACAAAGAGGCAAAGTTCATGGCCATATGGTTGACCTTATGGTCATGACCTTATAAAAAAGGCTGGGCTTGAAACTAGAGAAAAATTACTCCTTAAAAGAGTGAAGTGCTGAAACGGGATTTTAAAAGAAGCCCTTGTTGCTTTACATGATGTCAGTTTCACAATAAACAATAATTTCTGACTCCTATTTCTTTCTTTTAAGAAAGAAAAAAGGAGGGTTATAATTAAAAAAACCCAAACAAAGAAAAACTTTACGGAAAGAAGTTTACCAAACCAGAAAAAAGTAGTAATCAAACAGCTGTTTAAAAACTCAGACTATCACATAGCAATAATATTTCTTTGATCGCATATGGAAAGGAACCAAGGAGAAAGAGATTGTGCGTTCTGTAGGATTAGGTATTCTGTGTCCAAGAGTAGGTACATGTTGAAGAGAAAATTGAGTGGTTAAATCATCTCTTTATTTTACTAAGAACAACATTTAAAATTCAAAGTTGATTTTTTAAACCTACTGTTGCTCAATTCCGTAGGAGCAGCTCAATTTTCAAAACATTTTAGGCATACAAAAGTCATGCATCAGAACTACCACAAAGGAATGAATTATTACCTCAAAGTGAGTTACCTCAAAGAGAAAGCAGAGCATTTCAGTAACAAATTACTAAACTCCATTGGGGTGACTCAAACAGAGATTAAGGACTAAGAATGTAGCCTGGGAAAATGAATGCAGAAGTCACTGGAATTATAAGAAATTTACACTAGTGACTACAGGGACAACTACAAAGCCTGACCTGCGCAGATAGAAAACTTGATGATGTTGAACAGCTCTCATTTTCTCATACTGTTAACAAGATTTCATAACAGATAACCAAAGGTGGAGCAGATGATGAAACAGTAGGGCTATAACAGAATAACCAACTCTAGTTATGTTCACTAATGCTATGCTGAAATAACAGTGCATTGAACAGAGATAGCCAAAATACAACAAGTTTATGAAAATGCATGATAATCTTGTACCAGGCCCACAAACAGTTTAAGAAAAATAAATGTTTCCTTAGCCCTTATCCCACTGTATTAGATCTGTTCTAGGAAATGTCTGGGAGTTCCTGTACACTCTGCAAGGGAAAAAGTCAAATACCGTTTATATCCTTTCTTGTTTTCACTTGAGAGTAGCTGCATACTTGCATCTGAGGAAAAGTTGCGATTACATTACTGTGAATCTAATGATCACAGAACAATAGAAGTCCTACCAACTTTCGGGTGTGTTCAAAACTGTTTACTAGTCCTTCATTATCACAACTACTAAAAGATCAGCTCAAAAACTCCGTCTCTTCTCTGTAGACCTACCTACCTGTATATGTTACACTTGATGGTCTTATTCTGCATCCTTTTAAGTCAGCTGTAAAGCTTTTTATGTACCTCAATGGCATGCCTTGTCAACATCTTCATGCTAACCAGAACATAAGAGGAGTATTTTTCAGGGCTACTAAAGTGACTTTTGCACCTCAGTGAAAAATTTCATTTTCAAAATAACTTTAAGGGAAAAAAAGAGAGTCCTGAACAGTTTGAGGCACAGGGAGCTCATTTCTTAAACCAGAATTGTTCTCTAAATAAAACATCTAGAAAAGCAAAAAAAATTTTGATTTTCCAGGAAGTTATAATAACGGTCAGCACCACTTTAAGCATGCCGTGCTTTAAGGTACCACCTACTACCAGTGACTATACTAAAAACTAATTTCTGCCTTCCATAGTACATAGCACATTTTATGATTGCTTCATACAGAAGGTTCTCCTTTTCAAGAGTACTTCAAGTGAACTAAATTTAGTTGACGTTCCAATACATCGTGTATTTCTTTCATGAGCAGTTACAGCATTACTGCATAAATGGAAAAAAATTGAAGCCAGTTACAGTATGACGTATGTGCCCATTTTTCTAACTCTAAACTGCTTTATTTCAGATTGAACAGCCTGTTCCTTATTATAATAAGTTGTCTGAATTCACAAGATTGGATCTACTGGTTCTGAATTGTTACTTACACTTCTCCCTAGAAAAGTGACAAGGGGAAGAGCAATAGATTCAACCCTTCATACTGTTTTGAATTGCATAGTTGATTTACAGCCAAATCTTCTTCAATCAAAAGGATGTTGATTTTGTAGAGGGGCACAAAGATGAGTTCATGAGTGAAAAGTTATCAGACACCAATCAAGCGATGATGAGGGCAATACATCCCGCAAACTTTCTATTACAAATTTTGGATAACTTTTTGGACTGTTTTCCTAAAAAATGAGTATCTCGTCATTAAGGATGTGCTTCAGAGCAGGTGCATTATTAGGAGGGAAGTAAGTTTCCAATTCAGAGTAGGACAGGCATGATGACACACACAGCTGTGTGTCATTGATGAAGGCAGGCAAGAGTAACAATGCCCAGATAAAGAACATCACTTAGGTGAAGCAAAAGTGCGAAATTTAACATTAATCTTATAAATTACTTCTGTCAGGAATTTTGATCGAGAAAACAGACCTTAAAGATAGTTATAAATTGTTGGGCTTATACCTGCTTTCAATAAATTGATACAAAATTAACTTGAAAAGATTATAGTCCAGGAGAACTTCCAATTCAAAAAGTTGTCCCCAAGTTTTCACATTTTACAATTTCATGCTAATGAAATGAAATTGTATTTTCTTAACAGAAATAGAGTGGTCTCTTTACGGTATGACGCAGGGATTCGTTGCTTAACCCTATATATTCTTCAAAGTATTTCTTTAACATAAGTTTTTGAAAGGGCCTGCCTTTTGGAAAAGCATCTTCTGGCACAAATCACTGCAGCAAAAGAGTTTGTCGAAACAGAAAAGATGGGCATTTCCAAAAGGATCCATAGATCTGGTAAGTAAGCAAGTGCTGAATTGCACAGAAAAATGTTTATAAATAATTTGCCTTTTGTTTACTTCCGAAGTGTCATAACTTGCATGACAAGCAAGTAGAGAGAAAAATACTATCGCATTTTCCATTTTCCTCTTCAGAAATTGAAGGAGCAGAGAAACAAACAAGTTTCCCTGCCACTTTCACATTCTGTACACATTTTTGCATAATACCAATCATTATCTCCCAGACTGTTGATCTCATGGAAGCATCTTTCTTCCTGCCATGCATTTTCATCTTTCAGAACTGTCACCCAATTCCGTATCCCAGCCAAAGCATTTAACAATTATTTGCTGAACTTCCCCACAGCTTTCCGCCTCTACACTGATCATACACAGTAATTTTCTTCCAATAATCCCATGGATGCAGTCATCATAATATTCCTAATAAATGTCATCATAGTGAACAAATTCCAGATTTCCCACCTGATAATGCTACAGTTTGCATGCTAAGTATTCACAGCTAAGTACTATGGATATGAAAATGAGCTCTGCTGATGTACGTGAGCTGTTTGATTTTAAGTATAACTTCCCTTTTAAAATATTTAATAAAAAAACTTATGAAGATTTATTGCATGCAAAGTATAATACTTACAGACAAAATGCAAAATATTTGAGACCTACCAGTATCTATTCCTGAAAGAGTACTTGTGAACATATTTTCGCTTTAACTTAATTAAAAGTGTATGAAGAAATACAAACTATAATGTAATCACAAATCATCATGTTTTAGTCTTGAATACATGGCCTTATACCCATACCTTTATTTTACATAATGCAAAAACACAAATTACCAACTAATACTCTAATGCAAATACTGAATGCAAACAGTGAGAAATATCTGATTTTGTATCATTTTTATGGTTCCAGCATCAGTTGTCCTGTAAGGTAAGATGATGATTACAGTAAGAATGATTTTATTGACATGCATGAATGATAGTGCAGTCTCAGAAAACAGGAAGACCAGGCTATATACGTTTTTACAGACAGTATTATTTCTATGTCTAAGTGGTGAGAATCAAGAGGCAAAACAACTTCTCATGTTTGCCCAGACCTGGTTTGGAAGAAGTGTTTGTAAAGAGCATAGAGAGGTTTAATGAAGCTTTAATCTTTAAAAGTTCAAACGCTATGGATTGTTGCATAATCTTTTATCTCAATAGGTTGTTTGCAACCAGAAGTATTTTTGTAAAAGGACAATCAGAATGTCAGAGCATGAGATAAATTTGATACTCATTAGATGCTCTTTCAGCATAGAATTAGTCTTGCTTGTTTCTTGTAGGCATCTGACCCCTCTGTGCAGATATGGTAAACCCAGTCACACAATAATTTAATCTGTAAAGTGTTTTTAGCATAGCACAAGTATAATCCTGGGAAAACATCTGAATTTCAGAAGATCTGCATAGCTGCACTAGCTTGGCATTCTGCCTGGGTTCCTCTGCAATATTAGCAGCCCAGGAGAAACGTTGCTATCACTCAAATTATTCATTCTTAATTTATACCCCTCAGCCCTTTCAGAACTTTATATATATGTACTGCCAACATAAAGCAGCAATAAGCAGACCAGACAACTGTGTAATACCACCACATTTTTTAATGACTGGTGCAGGAATGGGCAAGAAATCGATATGCTATACAGCACCATTTGCTCTTTTACTTGTGTTGCACTTCTGACATCATCAGCTTCCTGAAAAACTGAAGTTTTCAGTCTATGGAAGGTCACAGGCTTATCAATGTATTATCTTCCATGGATGAAACATATGATACGCAACAGAAAGAAACCCTACCTGCAGATCTGCCAAAGAGGACCCTTAGGACAAGAAAGGCAAACAGGTATTTCTGATCTAGCTTTCATATTCACTGTGATGAGTTTCGGGTTTTTTTGAAAGCAATATCCCTTATAGATTACCTACTGTCAATGTGGGGGATAAGTCTTCGATTTCTTTGTTTAGAGGTACAGTTCAGCTGAGCCTGAACTGCATGAAGAACAGTTTTGAAGCATTTTCGCCCAGAGCATGTGTTAAATCTGTAAAGTGCAACACTGGGATTTCAAGAAGTGCAGGTTCACATCAGATTACCCAGAAAATGCTGCGAACAACATGTAGGTAGAATGCTTTTATCACAGTAGTCAAGGGAGGCAGACATGTCTTTAGGCAGAGGAAAAAAAATATTCTAACCTCCATAAAAAAAATGGGGCTCATTCTTGACACGAGAGCACTCAGGGAACTTATCACAATGCTTCCAATCTTTTACTCTTTTTCATAATGTGAAAACATAAGAGGAACAAATTATGTTCGTAAACTAGTGAACCAATGAAATGAAAAGACATGAGGAAAGTGTGTTGGAATATTTTGGCAGCAAGCTGACTCTTTCAGAGCTCTGTTTTGTGCTGCACTGAGTCTAAGGAGAAGGGTTGATTTGCTGTGAGATTTTCTTCTGTGTACACTAGCATTTTATGCATATTTTAGAGGTCCCCAGGGGAAAGTTTTCTGCCAATTCCAAAAGCACTTCTAATTAATTAAAAAAGCTTTTGTTTCTGTCTTCTTATTGCATTTTCTGTAGCATTTGCATGCTAGGGCTTCTTAAATTATATTTAAAAGCCATTAATCATAACAAACTTTGATGAGAATTTTCAACACAAGACTTCCAAGTGTAGGTGCTGTTGTCTTCTTTTAGACAGCCAAACAGCCATCTTAATTTTAAAAAATTCTGAGCATCATGAAGTTTCAAATTACTTCCTAACGACTGCCTTAGTAAAGGTCTATTTAATCCTGCAACCTGTTGTTCACAGCAACAAGTAGCAGATGCTGAAGAAGGCATGAGTCAATCAGAGCGCAGGCATACAGGGATACCCCTCCTGAATGCCCTCAAGGCACTTCAGGAAACAAATTTCTCCAGAGGACTGGAAGAGTGAAGATCCTGTTTTACGGTGGATTAGAGGGATGAGAGAAAGGAATGTTTTCCGGGAAGACTGTACCAATCATTTCCGCATGCGCATCTCCATTAACATCACATGCATATCCTCTCTTTTTTCAAATTCCTTAGAAGTTTGGTTTCAGTTTATAAGCATTGTGCTAAATACTTATTTTCACTTAAGCTGATTGGAGAACAAGTCTTTTTTTCACCACTTCATAACATTTCAGCCCTGCCTAATCTATGAAACAGCATAAACAATAAAAATTCCATCAAATTATGACAGTGAAATTTTCATTACATAAAATAACACCGATGATGTATATTCAAGTCACCGAGGTAGGTGTAAGCATATTTTGAAATTAACAATGAATCCACTTGATACATAATTTATAATAATAAAAAATTATTAAAGAGTAGAATTCCTATTTTTTTACATTATAGAAATAAGAGAGTAGAGCCATGCCTGAACTAAAGTAGCAACCTGTGGTGTTTGGTAACATAAATTCTATTATTTAAGAAGAAAGAATATTCCAAGCCAAGAGAATATTGAGACAGAAGTGAGACAGGGAGTGAGGATTCATAGTTCATGTTTCCACTCATATAACTTCCCAAACAGTACATATTGCAGGAAAAATGTAATAAAAGGAGGAAGAGCAGGTCATTCTTCAGTTTATGGCTTT
>NW_010388913.1:11163-14280 GCF_000710305.1 Buceros rhinoceros silvestris | reverse complement strand
GTAACTTTTTTTTTTTAACTATCCTTTGCTGCCTCCTCCAAAATAGTCTGGTGTCTTCAATGGCAAAGAGGTGCTAAAATGCTAAAACTAAAAATACTTGCAGCTTTCTGGAGCTATTCCCTTACTACACTCACTTTCTCTTACTGCAATTAAAAGATAATCTTGCGAAATACAATGGGAATTATTTTATTACGTGCAACAATGTGGGTCAAGAAGCAAGAAGAAATCTTTGCAGTTCCACTTTGTGATTCAGATTCATTGTGCCTTGAAAAAGTTCACAATTCTCATGGGTATTTTTACAATGCTGTAAGGATTAAAATACAGTTTAGAATTAAGGCTGGTGAGTTCTAATCTGTATTAGTGAACCTGAGGAGGGATTACATAGCATGTACCACTGTGGCACACATGTAAGGCCTAATTCAGGAAAAAATCCCTGGTCTAATTTCAATAAATTCTCTTCTGCCCTAACAAATTTGTTTCTTAAAAGAACAGAGCTAAATTAATTCTGTATAGGATTTTTCAGCGGTTGAAAAAGAATTCCAGTTTCAGAAGCACAATATGATAATCATAGCAAGACAGTATTATAAAGTTCTAACACGTAAATCTTTTGTTTCTCACTCCAGCATCTATCCAAAGCACTGTATGCTAGTTTCTATCCTGAGATTGTGAGTTCTCAAGATACCTTTTCATATCCCAGCCCAGATTAACAATCATGGGAAATGTTTTCACTTTTTTTAAAATAGGTTTGCTCACTAGCCTAAAAACAGCTATGCTTGTCACCTGACCAAAAGGTCTGGGTAGCTGTGTTTATGGTTTTAAACACTTTAATTGGTCTTCTCAGTTTAATTACATGTTCACAAAATTGTACTACCATAAAACTTGTAGAAAAGCTAAGCTCACGTTCATAATATTTTTTTTTAATCTATCAAATACAATTTAAGTATTTTAGCTAAATACTAAACCAGCTCATTCAAAACTAGAATTCCAGTTATGGAAGTGACATCATATTTCCTCTTTGCAATGGTACTAGTGTTTCAAGCGGCTTCATGTGACTTTCATGTAATACCCTGCATCCAAAATTAATAATATCCTCTTCTTGAAGGATCATACAGTAATGTTCATGCAAGATCATGGCTGAAAATTTTCATGAGAGGAAATCCACTGAGGGGAGCTTGTTCCATCAAAGATAACAAGAACATTCACAACTAATACCATTTTTATGAGACACCTGGATGTTATATCAGAATAAAATATATTTCAGCAAGCAAACTTCTGTTTATCCCGGAATCTGTGAGTTACCAATATGTGCAATACAGCCTTTAAAAAGTTACTTTTTCCACAGACAGCAACTGATTTCCATGAAAATCTTTCAGAAACAAACCATTCCCACTGCACCTAACCTGAAGTTACACTTGACTATAGGGAACATCTTAATACAGTGATCAAGGCTGCAGAGCTGAAATGCAAACTTCCTGAACTCTAGTTACAGCCACTTAAATAGCTCAACCTTTGCAGAATAAAGTGACCAAAATTCCACATGTTCATTTTGAACTAAAACCAAGACATGTAGCTAGGAGATATTTCACGTAAGTTTCTTAGAATTTTCTTTCAAGTGCATCAGATTTGTAGAAATCAGGCTTTATTATGAACCACTTTTGAGAAACTAGATTCTTTAATTACTCCTCAGAATAATTATCCATTTTCTCTGCAGGAAGGGACACACGTGAAATATTCTTTTGTAACTTTTAAGCTGACACCAATCTGGCAACATAACACAAACAAGAGGTCTGTGCTTCTATTTCTGTATTATTCTATTAAATTTCAGCTTTATCTGAAGTCCAGAGGACTTCAGTCAGTATAGAAAAGATTTGCTGCTTTTCTTCTCAATTAAACCTATTCATCCAGAAGTCTTTAAATGTATTGCAAAGGAAAATGCAACTTAGACTTTCTCAAGGTCACACACAATCAAACAGCCTGCCAGCAGATTGCCTACCAAGCTCAGAAAGTCAGCCAACCCAGAGACATACACTCATATCCATACACCTGTGTAAGTTTTCAAAAGACCTTACTTATGTATTTCTTTTAATTCCAGAACAATCCAATATTTTCAGCCATAATGCTAAAGATAAATAATCAGTTTGCAGGCTGATGATCGAGCTGTGTTTGAATGCAGAACACATTAAGGACTTGGGAGAAGCGCACAAATCACCTTACATAGGCAGTCTGTCACTACAATTTGCAGTCTGGTGCATTGCACAGCATGATCCATAGGTATTGATGCTAACACAGGAAGAACATTTTGTCTCGAACACCATCTCCCACACAGCTAAATAATCAGATATGATACCTTTAACTTTCTATCATCTATTTCTGATATTCAACAGCTTTGGAGGAAGGTACTGTGAAAAGATTATAAGTATTTTATTTGCCTTTGACAAACAACAAGTAACAAGGATAACTTCTTAAACGTAGGACATAATGCAAGGTAATGCTAATTATTGATTGATATAAAAGCATATTTTTAAGACATAAGTTATGATTGAGGTCATACATCAAAATGATTAATGACTGCTTTCCAGAAAACATCCACCGTGCCTGTAAAATTACGTTCATCCAAGAATTAATCTAAAAGTTTTACAAAAAAGCATAAAAGGACAATAATTAGGAAATGGGTTTAGCAGTTTGCTCTAATTTATAAAAACAAAATTTGTATAATTGATTAGTATGAAAGCAATAACAGAGCTGGCAAAGCCTTCAAGCAAAAACCAACTTAGGAATGACATATTTGTAACTGATTTGTATTCATCTTTCTAACACACCTATTTGTAGAATAGCCAAAATTTCTCTTTCATTTTCTGTTATATGAAGGAAACAATATATGCGTGTGCACAAAAATGTGCGCTCTGAACAGACCCTACAGATCAGTCCAGGCTGTCTGTGACTAATGTTAAGCAAGGACTTCAACCACATCAGTTAAACATACTTGCATTCCAGCTTGGTTTATAGGCAGCCTGAGAAAGGCCTGACAATATCCTGCATCAAACTCTTCTTTACATTTCAGAAATCACCTCCCTTTTTATTCTGTAATCCTCAGAGGTGTCACGTAGAGGATTTGGG
>NW_010388913.1:0-11093 GCF_000710305.1 Buceros rhinoceros silvestris | reverse complement strand
TCCGAAGGTGGTGTGGGGGGGTGGGGGGGGGGGGGGGGGGGGGGTGGTCCTCCAGAAGCTGCAGTGATGACCAGATGTCATCGGAGTGAATACTTGTGAGGTGCAAGCACACTACATCATCTGCAATTGAGTTTGCAACAGTTCTGCGTGACTGGAAGGAAAATTTGCCTGTAACACTACCTATAATACTTCATGGGCCACATCTGGTCTGCAGCATATCAGATGTGAATTTACCCAGCAATACAAGGCTTGAAGCCTTGTGAGAAAGGACATTAAAAAGATTTCTGCTGCTCTTAGCACTATCTCTGCCCATGAAATCATGTTCCCACTTCATATAATTTAACTTCAGCTGCACATCACCCTTTCTATCTTACTGAAAGGGAAAAATGAAGCTCTGACCTGAAAAATAGTCCTGAAACAGCAGTGTCTTAACCACAAAACAAATCCAATCTTGGTCATTAGCACCATCCAGCAACTAACCATAATCACTCCCCATAGAACAGAATATCTTCCATCTGGACTTTGTGATAATGTTACCTTGGTCCTTCCATTTTACATAATCCCTTGCATTTTTGAAATTAAATATGGAACGCCACTTCCCTGACATATGCACGGGGTTAGTATGCCGTAAATCACTAGAATGGAAAGCTAAGCAAACACAAACCATCCCCAGGTGTCCCTATACCCTCACAATAGACGGCTGAATTTACATGGAAGACAAAAGCTGTGGAAGACAACAGGATCCTCAACAGGATTTTCCTTTGCAACACCAGCACAGGTTTGTTGTCATAAGTTACTCTGGAGCTAGGCAATTTAGAATTGAGAGTGTTTTGCAACAATGACTGCGGCTTGCTGGTAAGTTCTTGTTTCACCTTTTTGTATCATAGAAAGAGCTACAGATGATCAAAACTAGACTGAGATTTTGGATTAAGATACAATGAATAATGAGAAAAGAAAATCATGTAATTCAAGATGAGTGTTCTTTATTTGAGGTTACTCCTGTGACAGAGCATCAAATATATTGTAGAACACCCAGATTATCTAGAGCACTGAAGACAAAGTTGTTCATTCATAGTCTATGAATACTTAGCCCTTTTATACCAGCAAACTTCATAACTGAAAATGACAAGACTTGTAAGTGATATGACCTCTGACCAGCAATATGAGAATATTACTATTTAAGAACTTGCTGAACCAGTTGTTCAGAGTTAGCTCTAAAGACATACTTCAATATCTTTCAATTTCCAGCATATGCTTAAATTTATGCTTGTATATAACAGTTTCCCCTCAGTCAGTAGTTAGTATGATAAATCAATAGTAAGCAGATGTAGGTGAAGAAAGGAAAAAATAATTTTTTATAGGGGGGAAACTATGACCAATTGACATAAAGGTGGAGTGTTTTCCCTCCAGACAAATGAAAAACCTGTGGAAAATGAATTCCAAGATTTTTCAAACATATGGAGAGAGAGATGTAATGTAATATACCAGCACTAAAACACTCACGGACTTTTATCAACCCTAAGAAGAAATACAGGAGAAAGCTCATTAGCAGGAACTTTAATAGGCTATTGTATATGTAAGGCACACATTTCAGGCATGAAGTATTGAGAAGAAGCAGCTTTCAAAGCTAGAGCTGAAGTCTTTACATTGTTTTGTTCTGTATAGGTGCAGTAAGACCTTATTTAAATAAAGATATTTGAAGATGGGGAAATACAAATTCATATTACTTCAACAATGCTTCTAGCTACTGCTTAGCAAAATCCAGGATTCTAACTATGCAGACTCTGTAAACAAGGATCAGTGGTGGAAAACTCCCATACAGAGTCAGTACAAATACATTACTTCAATCAGCCATTGAAATAATCTCCCTAGAGAAGTAGCGGATTCCCCAACGATGGACACTTAACATTCATTTTGACAAGGTACTGGGCCATCCTGTCTGGACTGTGTTTTTGACAAGAACAGTTGAACGAGATAATCCTTGAGGTCCCTTCCAACGTGGTGTTCTACGAATCTATAAATATGTTGAAGACTTCCCTACATCCTGCATATACATCTCCCACATTCTTGTACGAGTCCATATTTTATTTCTAATTCCTAGCTTCCAAGGGCAGACCTGCAGCATTGCCCTTCAGTTCCCAATCCAAACCCAGTAAGAGTAAGTCTGGTAGAGAAGCAGCCAGGGTACTACTTCTTCAGTAGAACTACCCTGATGCTCATGTAAGCAACACTATGTGGAAAACTAGGCCATACCTGCAAACAGATTTTCACATCACAGCTCCTTCTACCTAGCACAATTATTGTTTACAAAATGCAGGTAAAGACTTTCCAGGAAACATCATTCTCAGTGCAAAATTGACTTACATGCTTAGGAGAACGCAGACACTGTTGGCCCTACCCGTTGCACGAGAAAGCAGTACAATAGAAACCACAGAAAATCATTACATTATTTGTCTACCACAGTAGACATTCCTGAAGAGATCCTAATCAGTTCACTAATTATTCTTCAAGAAGGAGGACGAATATTCTCACATTTAAAATCAAAGTTACTTCATCTGTTTTCTTATCATTTATACATCCACTTTCTATGAGTAGTCTGAGATCAATATGAAAATTAAGGCAAGAAGGAAAAGGTAGGAGTTGAAATCCAGATTTGTCAAATGAGGTAACATAATAAGCAAAGAAAATGAACTATTGAATCATATTTCTTGAATCTAAACATACTACATCAAACTCAAGAAAAAACCTGCAAGGCTTCAATATAGGCAACTGAGTTAGAAGAGTGTCAAGTTCAACATCAATGAAGACAGTAAGGACTGGGAGCACGTGTGGTTAATGGAAACACCACAAGTACACTGAGGTTCTTTTATCTGTGTTCAGATGGAGCATTACTCCGGTCAGTCTATCTGATAATGAATTTTACAAGTAATAATATCATTCAGAAATACAGACAACATTCAAAAAAATTTTGTGAATAGGAAAACTGTTTGAAAAGAAATAATAAGGAAATGCTTCTAATAATAAACCATTATTATACGTGTTCCTGGTGAATGAGAAGAGAGCTGTATTTGGTCTGGCTGGGAGAGACTGAATTTTCTTTGTAGGAGCCACTGTGGTGCTGTATTTTAGATTTTTGACTAAGATCACGTTGGTAATAATGTTTTAATGGCTGAGGAGTGCTTACACAGCTCAAGGCTTTCTCAGTGCTTTACTCTGTCCATCATCAAGGGTTAGGATTGGGCCAGACACTAGACAAATGACAGATGCTCTCTATTAACCCCCAAAGGGGAAGAGAAAGAAAATAAGGGACAGAGACTTATGGATTGGAAAAGAAAACTGAAACTGCTTTAATGACAATAACAACAATAAAATAAAATATATTCAAATACATACAAAATTAATACCAAACCCAAGCCCCCTGATGGCAATTAAGACACCATCACCACCAAGTTCTCAGCTGCTTTTCACATAATCTGGTCTATTGATGTTACAGTATTTAGTTCAACAGAAGTGAGCATTTCTTATTAAAACTGAAAGGATACAGTATTTGGGTATTAGTCATTAGACAAAATTTAAAGTCAAATTACTCTTAATAGTAGGGTGGCTAGAAGCCAGATGGTCTGCAAATACTGCAAGCTGCAGTATCTTAAACTGAAAACTGCTATAAACTGTTCTGAGTGTCCAGCCCCTTGAGCTGGAAGACAGAGAGCAGAATGAAGTCCCTGAAATCCAAGGGGAAATGGTCAGTAACCTGCTATACCACTTAGACACAAACAAGTCTATGGAGTGAGATAAGACCCGCTCAAGGGTATAGAGGGAACTGACAGAGGTGCTCACTTTCCATCATTTACCAGCAGTCCTGGCTAACCAAGGAGGTACCAGTCAACTGGAGATTAGCAAACGTGATGCCCGTCTACAAGGAGGATCCAGAGAACTTGACCTCAGTGCTGGGGAAAGTCATGGAGCAGATCACCTTGAGTACCATCAGGCAGCACATGCAGGACAACCAGGTGATCATACCCAGTCTGCATGGGTTTATGAAAAGCAGGTCCTGCTTGACCAACTTGATCTCCTATGACAAGGTGATCTGCTTAGGGGATAAGGGAAGAGCTGTGAACATCGTCTACCTAGAATTTAGTAAAGCCTTTGAAACCGTTTCCCACGTTCTCCTGTGGAAACTGGCTGCTCATGGCTTTGGTGGGGGGACCCTTTCCTTCTCCTGTGGAAACTGGCTGCTCATGGCTTGGATGGGTGCACTCTTCACTGGATAAAAAAATTGTCTAGATGATTGAGCCCAGAGAGTGGTGGCAAATGGCAATAAATCCACATGGTGGGTGGTCACAAGTGGTGTTCCTCAGGACTCAGTATTGTGGCCTGTTCTCTTCAACCTCTTCATCAATGATCCAGATGAGGGGTTTGAATGTACCCCCAGAAAGTCAGCAGATGACCCAAGTTGGGTGGGAGTGTAGATCTGCCTAAGGGTGGGGAGGCCCTACAGTTGGATCTGGACAGGCTGGAGCAATGGACTGAGGCCAATGGTATGAATCAATTTGCTCATACAGACCTGGTGAAAAGTGTTTGTTGGTTTTTTAAAACAACATTTGGACAAAATATAATTTACTTGCAAACACATGAACTGGCAGTGAGATACATTTATTTTGCTAAAAACAATAAATCATTTTTCTTTTTTACCACTTGTTGTCCTGCACCAGGTTATTAACATGTAATGTTTTTGAAGATTCAAATCCCATGAATGAGAAGCAGATTCGTCATCTTCCCTCTCCCTGTTTGCACAGTTTGGTAATATCATGCCATGCTGTTGAATCCTAACAAGTCAAATACAAAGTTCAGGAGGGGAAAAAAAAATGTGTATTCCGTTCAAGAGGCTGTGGAACAGACTACAATTTTGATTAGCAATTGGAAATGCAAGTTTTAAGATGCACTTGATTTTTCTCTCAGCAGATCACTCACATGATAAAACAGATTAAAGAACCCATGAGATTCTCTGATACACTACATCCGTAACTTTGCTGATGCATTAGAAGATATTTTGAGTAGCATTACCATGCAACCATAGGTGGGAAGTGTGTATAAATACACATGCAAGTGTCCAGGGGCTGGGAAATGTATGCACACGGTTCTTCGCACACATAGGTATGAATATGAAGATTGTTAAAAAGTGTTATTTACCTCATTATGTTTTTATTGTTGCGTTTTGCCATTACAACATTGCTAACGAGACAATTATCCTGAAGGAGCTGGTCCCCATCACGCCATAATTACCTTTCTTCTTTACCTTTGCAATGAAGGCTGCTTTCATTGATTTTACAGTTACACGTATCAGGAGTCTGATACGCTTACTCATTACTTTAACATAGGCACAAATCCAAACTTAGCATGTTTTGTGGGCTTTTTGCCAGAGATATCTAGAACCACTTTTCTGTATTCTGGGTAATGACAAAGTCATTAACAACAAAGTGTCCATAGAAGTATACATCTAATTTTTCCAAACCTTAACGTTAACCCAACTGCCTGGGCTTTGGCCTAGCCATTCCTGTTAAAACAGTGTTGCAGTTCCCCAAATTCAGACTAAATTTTACCCTCTGTACTTAGAACAGCTGTATGACTCCAGCTGTAATAAAAAAAAAAACCTACTTCTAGGTAACTTTCTAAGTAATATTCTATGCCCAGATACACCTGGAAGATACTACCATTAAAAGCAGAAGGTTGGAATACACTGATGAAGTCAGTCTACCCTTTAGGGGTTTAATTTTTGGTATTTCTTTCACCTAGTGACAGGAAACCAGGAAAATGTTGCCTCAAGGACAACCTTGGGGTTTCCAAACTTGATAAGGAATGAAGGAAACTCACGTTCAGCTTACTGTCCTAGATTTGAGAACCATATTTCCTCTTGCTTACCCTTTATCAGTCTCATAAACAAATCACTGTAACCTTCAAACGTTTAAACCTAAAGTTACTGCTTTTCCAAATAATTTCCTACATCAATCACTTTCTATCAAATAGTTTACTCTGAACAGTCTCCACAAGCGTTGACTGTTCTTTCACATCTAGAAAAATAAACCAGGAATAATAGAAAAATAATTTCAGGATTTTTCAGAACAGTTTTCTCCATTGAAACTTCTATTAGCCTTTATTAGGGCTGGTAGGAAATGGAAAGATTTGGCATTCAGGAAAAATCTTTTCTTCCTCTTTTTCAGTTTGCTTGGATTTGGCTCATAAGACTGATGTCACATGGTAACATGAATGGACAGGTCTTCTTCAGTACACATTACAGGCAGAAATACATTATTTGTTTAAAATTCTCATTCCATGTGATTGTTCATTTTGCAAACAAATCAGTGCTAAACCAAAAAAAAAATTTAGTGCCTCTATCCACACAGGCACTCCTAGATTTTTAACTCATTCATGGCAGAATCCTCCAAGGAAATATTTTCTACACAAGGCAACCCTAATTTAAGAATTTAATTATTTCAATCAACATTTGAAATTAATGGTGAGCAAGATGGTGAGAGAAGAGTTTGTCTGTCTGCCGACAGAACTGTTGCTAGTATAGCTGCAACACCACATCTGAGTAAAGGGAAAAACTGTCAAAGAAACTCAGGCTGAATTCTCAAGACAAAGAAAAAAGGGGAGAGGGATAATTTATCTATTATTTTACCAACACATGACATGTTTTAACTCACAGGCAATCACACTCACATTTATACTCAGTAACAGAAAGGAAGATATGGCAAAGTATGAAGATGCTGAATAATATTCTGGATGATTCTTTCATTATTAATAACGTAACACTGCCAGCCTATAAAACTTCAAGACCTCCACAAGTCAATTCGCTAAGGTTGAAGATACATGCTTGATTGGCCAAACTTTGGTTGTTACTGTTGTACTGGTTCTGAACTGGTTTTCAGAATACCAAAAGTCAAGGAAGATCATCATTATACAAATTTGAGAACTCAGAGTTATTCTCCTGCTTCCAATTTCTGTCAAGTCCAAGGTCAGACCCATATCATGTACACTGCAGCTCTTCCCATCTTGCTGCAGATTACTTGCAGACAGGTGTGACAGCATATAAAATATATACACTGGGTCTTTATTATTAAAGTCTCTATAATTAAGTCTTTTCAAAAGATGATAGAATCACTTGTTTCATACTTTGTTTACTATGTACTAGCAAATGTACCTAATGTAAAATTTGTTCCGTATTTTGTTGTGACTGTTTAAAGAAAATCCGTTTTTTTATTTTTCCATTTTTCATTTGAACTAGTATCTCTTTCAATGTAGTCAATGTGAATTTTAGAAGCTGAAACTCCTGCAAATAAAAAACCTCTTCCATTTGAGATTAGTTATGTAATTCTGAACACCACATTAAGATCAGAAATATGAAACAAATTTTTATGTTAAACACTCCAGATATATTATATACTTCTGTACTCTACCTTATTTATCTTTACTCTTTTGAAACATTCCATAAATATTAAAGCATGTATTTTCAGATTTCCATTATTGTACAGACCAGAAAACCAAGTTAGATATGGCTTAAAAGACTCATAAGAAGTTTTGTGACAGAATGTGAAGAATTTAAAACTACTGAATTATAGCTGCTTAACTGTAGAACTATTCATCCGCCTGCTTTTGTTCTGAAGAGTCACTCTGAATATCACATTTGACTATGCATTTTTGTATGCCAGAATCTACTAAACAAATTCTATCAGGTTTTCGTAGATGAAAGAGATTGAGATGAAACAGCATCTCACACACAATTTGCTCTCTTTGATTACACTTACAGGCCCTCCAGTCACTCCAAAACCCCTCCAGTCTTTGACTACAGCTTTCAAGCTGTGACAATTTAGATAAGTGAAATGTTAAATAGCTCATTATAAGTCCACTTCTGCACCACAGGAATTGATGGCAGCTTTGCCATAGACTTCAATGGGAGCTGGATTACCATTCGAAACACATCACGTGTACATTCAGCAGAAAAATTTAAAATTCAGAGACTTTCAAAACGTCTTCAAATCGGTTTATACTGAACCAGCCTTACTATAAATCAGGAAGAGGTGGCAGGCCCGTTTTACAGAATACTACAAAACTTATTGAAATGCAGGTTTTCTTGTTCTGCCATTTTCATCCAAATCTCTCATTATGACTTATGTGACAAGCAAAGAGAGACTGAAACGCCATTTCCAACAAATAGAACATAATAGAACAAAAAGAGCAGGGGATAACTTTCAAAGCTGTCTTCTGAGACAGGCAAAGTATTTATCTGCTAGAAAGTGATCCTACTGTGAAGTAGCAACCAGAAGGCACATAATTTAAGGTTCCAGCTTAAGAAGTCACACAGAAAAAGGAGCTTTGGTAATTTAGTATACAATATAATAGTCCTGAATAATGCATACTCCAAGTGGGTATGCATTTCATTCTCTTACGTGAAACTAAAGAGGCAAAGTGTAATCAGATCCCAAGTTTTATATTCTACAGACTGTTTCTGTTGTCTTGGCAACAAGAAACTGCTAATAAATCTCTGTGTGATAAAGAATTAAATACATGTAATATTGAATATCTATAAAAATGTTCAGAGATGGGAGGGGAAGTCCAAAGCTTTAGTAACCTTCCCACTAGTCTTGCTGACATTTGAGTCATTACATTGATGGCCTCTTAAACAAGGAAGGAATAAAATACCATAGCAGTGAAATGGGAATACAGCTACTTTTCACGGTATTCCCATAGGTCATGAAACAGTGTTGAAGCAACACAATCATCTCAGCGATCCAGGAAAAGAGGAAACTTGATGGCTCTCTTCCTTGAAAATACTGGCCTGAACAGAAAGGAGAATGGTAATCAGGAAATTCTCTGCAGAGAATTACCTGAGCAAGGCTTAGAGATCTGACTTTTAACACTCTCCCTAAAAATGCAACAGTGAAGACATGGGCATTATAAATGCATGCATTTTTTCCTTACAGAGAAATTAGTTTTGAACTTCTTCACTCTGTTGCCACAGATCTCTGTTTACAGAGATGTCATGATAGAAAAGGTTGCCATTTCTAAGTTACTATCTTTACCTTTTATTAATGCAACTTAGTAATCTTTTCTTCAAAACCAATTTTGCATGTGCTACAGTGTATTTGGAATGTCAGGAATTACTATTTTGGGACTATGTATTCCTTCCTTTTTTGATTGTTCGCTTTTTTGTATCCACTGAGTTTCTTCACTTTAAGACATTCAAGAGGGTAGTTTACTCCATTCAGGAGGTTGTATCCATTTAACACTTCCCCGGTGACAGCTAGAGCTCATACACCATATTCCTTAAAGGTGCAGTTGTTTTTAGATGACAAAAAGGAGCTACCTCAAAATAACATGCCTAGAGTGATGAAAATTGCAGCCATACCTTAACATCAGTTTGAGGAACAGTACAGTATTTTTCAGAAACAGTATGTCAGCTGAGGTCTTAATACCTTCTTTTGCTCTGCTTCGGAATTTTCTCATTAGAGCTCATTTGCTCAAGCACACATAATGGAGGGTTCTTTTAGTAGTACGTGACAGTGATTAAATGGCCACTGGAAACGTTGGCTTCCTTTTAAAATGTATAGCCTTAATGAATCAAACATCAGCTATTTCTTTACATTTTTGTAAGCCCCGTATTAATAATGCAGCACTCACTACAGAACAGATCTTACGCAGATCATATATAATATAGCATAGCAAACTCATCTATGTCATTGGCATCAGCAGCCATTGAATGGGAGTCAAGTCTTCATATAAGCCTCTGAATCCAGCGTTGCTGCTGTACAGGAACTATCAGTTGTCCCCCAGATGTTTGCAAATTACATCCACAATACCTCCCTCAGATAGCCCTGAACAATTATGACTATAAAAACAAAGAAAAGACCTGGAGTTAAGTATTATATTACCACAGAGTTCAACTTCTTTTGTGCAACTGTTTTTTAGCGTAGCAAAGGAAGTAGACTGACAATAAAAGCACACTGTGCACTTAAAATTCCTATCAGTAGCCTGCAAAATGTTTCATTTCTTGAAGGAAATATGGCCAAGGAACTCGAATTAGCAGTAGCTCCCTGTCCTGTCCCGTCCCCTGTGTCAAGCCTTTAAGACCATGGATAGTCAAGGTTCGGTTCTTAGTTTCCAGCTACTGTTTCCATTCTGCTCATGACCTTGAGCTATGGCATTGATAAGCACCATTCTTATGGCATTCCAAACACCAGAGCACAAGCAGATATTAATGTTTGGATGGAAAAATATTCAAAAGATCTTTGTTTTTCAGATTCCTTGAAATAAAATTGCCTCTGAAGTAATCAGGTATCTTCACAATTAAGTTGATTATATTTTAAATACAGTGGACCTCCACTAAACTGCGATCTGTTTTATTTCAAATTTCTATTTAATTATTCAGGGCGTCATTTTCTATTAGGTTTGTTCATGAAAGCTTTGCACATAATATATTTGGGGGTCGGAGCCTGGAGGTCAAGGGTAATTAAACCCACACTCAGAGCTGTCTGCTCTTATGGGAAACAGAAGAGTTTACTTTATACAAAATCAATACATTCTATTTTAAACAAACATTTGGTCTCAAATATGTTCTCTTTTTTTGGAATATTAAGCACACATTGCATTTTTTTTTATCTAAGATCTAATCAACTACTCTCGTCCAGTGACAGAAAGGCTAATTTTGAGGCCAAAAGCCACTCAATTTCCAAAACAAAAATTACCATTTCCTCTCAGTCAAAACAGCCCCAGAACACTAAAGCATGTGATTTCTTCTAAATACTAATTCAAATTATCCTCAGAATATACTGGTTCATTTAGAGACAGGTCCTTTAAAAAATAATTTAAAAAGAAGCAGTGAGTAGCTGTGAAATTCTGACATTTGTTTTTCAGCTCTTGCCTCATGAGGCGTTAAATACTGTTTAGAGATCAAGCTGCATTTGCTTAGGCTAGTTGTGGTTATTCTAAGCTGTCTGTGAATGAAACAGCAATAGTCAAGAGTAGGAATTATTAATTTTCAACTTCCTAGTTTGAAACATAGAAACATAGAATCATCCGGCCGGAAGAGACCTCAA
>NW_010388912.1:8641-22202 GCF_000710305.1 Buceros rhinoceros silvestris | reverse complement strand
ACAGAAGGGTAAAGGGACAGTAAGCCTCTCTTGTCCCTCAGTGTTCAGCAATGTTTTGAACTGGAATAAAGCTTGTTCTCTAGAGTTACCTCCATAGACAGCTGTCTTCCTCCACCGAATAAATACTAAAATTGCCAGCAGAACAACAAAAGGGATAATTAGAAGAGTTGTAATAAGAACAAAGGAAACTCCAGGGCTGGACTGTTGGACCAAATGTTGTTTTTCCTGCTTCTTCAGAGGGTTTGTTGGTTCTGGGTTGTTTTTCAGTCTGGCTTCTGCAATTGTTTCTGATTCTTTAAAAAGAAGAAAATTTCAGTATGTAATCCATATGCATCGAACAACATAGAACAAGGCATTAAAGAAAAGAACAAGCTAGAATGCTTGAAGTGTTGAATAAGAAGGAAAAAACCCCACAAACACTTATGGAGACATTTTTAGCCCTCGCTGATGTTATCCCAAATGTAAGGCAGAGAGAGTCTGAATTATATCACTCAGTAGCAAAGATGCCCACCCCTTTTCTCCAATGGGGAAATAAGAGGTGTCAGGGAGAGTTTTGTCTTAAGAAGTACCTATCATTTAAAATACAGGAAAATCCCCTAAAGATCTATTTTTACAAATAGGCTTGTGATGTAGTATCAGTTAAATATCTCTTTTTGATAACAACACTTCCACAAGAAATAGAGAAATTCAGTGTATGCTGCGTTACATAAACAAAAAGGAAAGCATTCAAAGTTCTTTTTAATAAACTTGTGACAAAGGGTTTCTGAACTGCTACATCCCATGGAAGAACTCTCTCTCTGTAAACCTGGAGAGCTTTTGAAAACTGCATCCAGTCATTCCTAATTTATTATCTCTCCACCTACAAGGAGAAAACCCATTTCAGTAAAATCTATACTGTTTTGTGTATGTATAGCGGTAACTTTAAATGAGTAAAACTGTCTAGCTATGTGAAGTCTGACTCAACTGCATGTCTTAAGTAGCTTCAGTTTACACTTAACACTAATACAGTGATAACAACAATATCATTGTCATCACTGATATGATGATAACAATGATACAATGATAACATGCTGTCCATTTAATTTTACTCCTCTGGGTAAAGCTGCAGTTCTCACCATATCTTGCCCCACTTCACAACAGTGCAAACAACAGTAACAGTCTGCCACCAGGAGGCTGTGAACATGAAGGCCACTCCTGTCCGTTTATTAAGCAGAGGATGACACACAAAGTCCATTGGCTATTTGTTTTTTTCTTGGAGTTGAAAGCAGTTAATTTCAGTCTAGGTACCCTAAGAGTTTTAGAGATTGTTACCTAAAAACTGTTTCTTAACCTGGTGATACTCCTCTATAACATTAGAAGTGTCAGCTAGCTATCTTCCTAAAGAAAGTCAAAAATGCATTATTATATCCCTAGATTTGTTGTACTGTGGATGCTATAATGCTTCAGCAGGGCTGATAAAGCAACAGAGATAAAATAGAAGGGTAACAGTTTTGGCAATAAGAATTTTGTTGTTCTATAATGTCAGCCTTCTTTTTTCTACTCTATTCTACATGCTTGCAATGGACAGTTGGGATCTTTTGCTATTTTTCCTCTGTCTGCATATCCATGGTTAAGCAAACCACACGAGGTCTGAATTCAACCAAAGGAAAACGGCTAAGAATGTCTGAGCCTTTTATAAAAGCCTCTCCATAGTCTGGTACTGGCTTTCTGAAAGGGAAATTAACTTTTCCTTTTCAACTTAGAAGACATATGTAACAGAATACAAAGGTTTCAAATTACTTTTAATTTTCCTGAATTCCTATTTTAACCCTTTCAATTTCCTCTACATGTATTTCTTTATCCCCTTATATTAAGTTTCTACATGTTTTTATTTTGGTTTTGTTTTCCTATTTTCATTTTCATGCAGATAAATTGAAAAAAGATAAAGCACTACATCTAGTGAACTAGATCTAAATGGAAAAAAAGATTTTATTTTCCATATGGTGTGACTAGCAAGGCTGTGTACTGAAAGACTATGCTGAAAGATAAACCAACTGCCATTTCAAATAACCCTTTTCTGGTGGTTGAGGTTTGTGGAACAGGGGGAAGGCTGCTTGGGAGTAACTATCACAGTTATATTTCAGAGCTTTTTCTACATCTAAGAGAGCTGCCACAGATACTAATCTGAACTGTACCAGATGGCAGTATGGAATTAATCCATTAGTTAAATTTTTATCTTAGTGTCTGTGAAGCACTTGTCTTCACTGAAAATGAAATGTTTAGATTGGCTGTAAAAAAGCCTCTACTAGGTAAGACTCTTATAAGCTGCTTTCTAGTGCTTCCTATGCCAGCTCATTTTATCTGTAGAAATGATGATGAAAACTTTCCTTCCAACTTGGCAGAAGCAGTCCTAGTCTATGTGAAAATACTGGTTCCTTCATTTCCATTATGAATCAGACTAACCTTTTACTTCCTGTACCTCAATACCAGCCTTTTTAACTGACCGATGTTCCATTTCTGTAAAACAAAATTATTCTTCAGGACAACTGACATTTCAGAAAGACACTCAGTGACATTTTCCTGCTAGCTTTCTCAAATAAGTACACTCCTACAGTAAACAATCCCATCAGCATCTGAACATCACCAAGAACAGTCAATATAAACCATTCAATAGCTCACAAGGCCATGGAAACAAGAGGGAGCTTGACTGATGAAAGGTGTTTGCAATAATTAACCCATGCCACAGAGAGATTTTATGGGCATGTATAAAGGTTCAAGGAGACCCTCAAAAATATATCTGTTCATTATAATCAAAATCATGATGGATTAAAGGCTGTCTCATTCAGGGGTCCTTAGCTGCTGCAGTTTTATATTGCAGCAAAAGATAAAACCAAAATGATATACAAGGATTTTCCTCATCTAACCTATAAGTGATGAGTCATTCCATTATTTTTTTGTTCTCACATTTCTTTTAATAAAAGCCTAGAAGTGTTCTTGTTCAGGTTACTGTATGCAGAAAAAGCCATATCCAGTCAGAATTACAATTTATCTGGTCTAGTTTCCTGTTATTAAAAGCAGTTAATATGTGACCTCCCAAAGGAAAATCCATAAACTAGAAATTCATTTGTAACAGCAGACTCTTACTGGTTGACTAACACCCTGAAGCCTGAGGTTTTATCTCTCTCATATATTGTTTTATCCAATAGAACGTAACATTGGATGATATTTTTATTCCTGTAAAATGCCTAACCTCTCTCTGAATCCTACTAAATTGACGTCTGACTAATCAGGTCCCTCTCCCTGAAGTCAGGCTGCTTGCCTTGGGGTTTACTTCCCTGTTAAAACTGGGAAGTATTTCCACATCAGGAAATAGGACTTCAAATTATACTAGATTAATTTTCTAACAATAAACACTCCCAATTACATGAATATTAATTAAAATATAAATTTTAAGTTGACTTGTCTTTTTGCTTCAACTCCTTGAGTTTTCTATATGATAAGCTCCAGGGAAGAAGTTCACTTCATTCAGCAAATGATACATTAAAATTACTAAAATGCTAAAGAAACATGCTTTTGTTTAAGCAGGTACTGACATGACAAGGGATAGATCTACCATGAGGCAAATGCATTTTGGTTCCTCCTGCAACAAATGAACTCATGCACTCATGACTTTTCTTTGACAAAGAATGCAGCAGTGCTGAAGAATGGTCTTAATGAAACCTGAGCACTGGCACACAACTTCTGCAGGCAGAGCTTGTAGTTATTTAAGTTACTGTCATTAAATCAGGTTCTTGGCCAGTGGTACCAGATAAGTGATAATGATCTCAAGATACAAAATGCGAAGCTGTAACATTAAGAACAAGAACATACTTCCTGTGGATGCAAATTTCCACACTGCTCTGGCATGAACGTCTCCAACAAATACTGTTTTATCTTCTAAAGCCACAACATCATGTGGCATCTCAAAGCTCTGTGAAGATAAGCAGTCACAGATTACTCTTAAGTGTCTACACATTCATGAAGTTTCCTTAATCCTGAACTTGAGACTGGTCATATTCAGTCCTTAACAAAAAAAAAAAACCCAACAAACCACAGGGAAAACACAGCAGGTGCTGGTGTGCAGACCTAATGTGAGTGGAGAGTGATTTCATTTCTACTGTATGTTTGCCTTCTCCAGGGATAATGACATGGAGATTATTTGAGCTATTAATACTAAACAATTTTTATATTCATCATATTTTTTAATATTCTTGCATTAATTTTTATCTTGTGAAATATATATTTTAAAATTCATAAACCTTGTTTGCAAGCCCACATATTTAGTTTTTGTCAGAGTTTGTATGCAACGCAACTATTTGCTATACTCCGAAAAAAGTAACTTTCTCTAATATAATATAAAACTGGACTGCAAATAACAGAGAGTATACGTGTTACCCAGAAATGGGAATCTTAACATTCATTCTTTAGCCTAAAGACAATCTAAGAAAATTTTTTTTAAATAAACATTTTTTTTTTATGTACAATACTGTATGAACAACGTTTAGCCTTAACTTCCACATTAATCTGCTGTAAAGAAGAGATGTAACCATATAGTTGAGTATTATTTCTGCTTAGGAATATACTCTGTTTTTTGACATATTACTAACATCTAAATATATTAATATTTCAAGTTGTTCATTCTTCTCTTAAATTAGCCTTTAAGAACTACCTGACAGCAATAAAGTAGGCTTATCCTGACTGAAAGTATTATCTGTAGGAATCATCATGAGGGTAATAAAATTTTCAAATGTGTACCACATGTAGGAACTAAGACCCAAAATTCTAGTGTCTTAATTAAGTGAACATTATAAAGAAATCCTTCTGAATACCTTACATTGTGGAACATCTTTTTTCCTGTAATTGCCTTATGAAAGCTGGAGAAGTAGGATGATTCCAGTGTTTTCATATATATAATTACAAGCACCAGGCACTGTATGCAATACTCTACCTTTCTAAGTGGAATGAAAGTATCAATTATTTCTCCAGTAGAGAAGTTCATCATGAATCCTTGCAGTGGTTCTGCCTCTTCAGGATAAGACATTCCATTAACTGCAAAGAGGAGACCACCTGAAACAACATTAGATTGGCTTCAACAAAAGCAAACTACAGTTAGGATGAATCATAATAGCATAGATACACAGACACGCATAGCATGGTAGGGACTGTAAGAGACCTCTGGAAATCATCTCGTCCACCCCCACTGCTAAAGCAAGTTCACCTAAAGCACGTTGCACAGGTTTGTGCCCAGGTGGGTTTTAAAAGTCTCCAGAGAAGGAGACTCCACAAACTCTCTGGGCAGCCTGTTCCAGTGGTCTGCCACCCTAAAGTGAAGAATTTTTTCCTCATGTTCAGATGGACCATACTGTGTTCCAGTTTGCGCCTGTTGCTCCTTGTTCTGTCACTGGGCATCACTGAAGAGTCTGGCACCATACTCCTGATACCCATTCTGCAGATACTTATAAGCATTCGTAAGATCCCCTTTCAGTCTTCTCTCTCCAGGCTAAACAGACCCAGGTATCTCAGCCTTTCCTCCTAAGAGAGATGCTGCAGTCCATTAATCATCTTTGCAGTCCTCTGCTGGACTCTCTCCAGTAATTCCCTGTCTCTCTTGCACTGGGGAGCCAGAACTGGAGACAATACTCCAGATAGGGCCTCATTAGGGCAGAGTAGAGGGAGAGAAGAACATTCTTAATGCATCTCAGATGAAAAAAGGCTTTCTGAGAAAGAGAGAGACAGAAAGGTAACTCAGTAAGAAACTAAATCACAAAAGGCAAGTTAAGCAAGGTATTGTCATAGGTTAGGGCTTGGCTGACCACTAGACAATTGACAGATGCTCTCTATTAACACCCTCCCTTCCCAAAGGAGAGGAGAAAGGGAATAACGGAGAGAGACTTATGGACTGGAAAAGAAAAACAGAACTGTTTTAATGAAAATAATACAATAAAATATACACAAACATATACAATCAAATATCAAACCCAACCCCCCTGATGACATCATGTCACTGTCACCATTGATGCTGTGGGCAAGCACTGGGGAAATCCCAGACTGGACTCAGCAGCAGACAGGAACTGGATTCCAGAGCTGGATTCAGGAATGCATGGATTGGGATTGAAGACAGAACAGAGAGAGTCCTCCTTGGACACCGGCCACTGAAGAAGAGAGCTTAACCCTTGTGATCTCTCAGTTTTATACTGAATACGATGTATAGGGAATGGAACACCTTGTTGGTCAGCTTAGTCCTGTCAGTCACCTGTCCTGTCTACACATGCCCACAGGTGCAGCCTCTAACTTACTGCAATTGTACACAAGATTTAGCAGTGACCTTAGTCTTCACAGGAGCAAGTATAAGCAAGAGCCTTTCTGCACACCAATCCCTGGTACTAACTGTAAACATCAAGCCTTACCACTTCTAGAAGCAGAAGCAACCACTCTCTTCAAAAATATGCCGTTAACTTCAGACAGTGCAGTTAATTAGAAGAGACTGAGCTGAGAAGTAAAACCACTGAACAGAATTAGTTCTGTTCTAACTGAAACCAGAAGAGGTATAACAAGTGCAAGTTTGGCATTTAAGAGATGCACACTTTATCCAAATGAGAACAGGCAAGGCAGTATTTCACAGATTGGTTTAAATGTAAAAAGAATTTGAAAGCATAAAAAAATATAATTTGAAGAATGCTTTGCTAACAATGCTTGATCTGATAAAGGAAAGTTCTTTAAATGCTTCAAAAGCAGAAAGTCACCTCAGGAATCAGTGGGACCACAAGAGGAAAAGAGTGAAAGGAGGATTTGGGGCCTCCTGTGGCAGAGAAGCTCATTTTTTGTCATTTTTTTCTGTTGAATATGTTGGGGAGAATCTGACACTCAATTTTCACACCAAAGAGGTCAGAGGAGCCAGTTCAACTTGAAGGAGATACACAAAAGGTGTTAAGACAAGTTAGAGGTTAATAATTCAGGTTTGAATTCAGGTTTGGATGGCATTCACTCAAGTTCAGAAGGAAGTTAAATGTGAAACTACAGACCTCAGGCCAAGCTCAGTAACCTAGAACTGCAAACAGCCACTCCTCCAGAAGACTGCCAAAGTAATACCCATCTACAAGAGAGGCTCAAGAGGGTGCCTGGGGTCTACACATCAACAATTCTGGCTTCATCCCCAGTAAGACAGTAGAATCTATATTAAAGAGTAGGACATGGGTAGGAGTGGCTTGTCAGAAGCAAGTTGGTATGGCTTCTCTAAGGGGAAACCGTGCCTCACCTCTGAATGGGGAGAAAGAGCACTCAGGTAAAGGAGATCCTGTAGACGTACTTGGATTTTTAGAAAATCTTTGATAAGGTTGTGTATCAGAGGTTATTAAAGAATGTGGTTGTCACAGGGCTGAATGGAAGATCCATTAATGAACAGAAAGCAAAGAGCAGAGCTGCAGGGCAGAGCTTATAATTTTTCAGGATAGAGAAGTCTTGAGTAGTACGATCCTTCAGAGATCAGAGCCAGAAACAATTTTATTCAATAGTCTTTATCAGTGACCTGAAAAATGGGGTGATCAGTGTCACTTCTCAGTCTGAGGAAGATACTGAGATCTGCGGAACAGTCAAAAGCTTGATGATTATGAGAAATTCTAGAAAGACTTTTTATAAGAATGAGTTGTCAGATGGCAGAAGTGCTTCAGCAAAGACAACTGTAGTGATGCTTCTGAACAACAACAACAACAAAATCTTGATCGTGCCTACTTGATGTTTAGCTTGGAAGTGGCAGCTACAACTCAGGAGAAACACCTCCAAGCCATCACTGAAAAGTCTCTATGTCTTTGCGTCAATGTACAGTGACAGCCAAAATTTCAACAGAATTTTGGGCATCATCAGGAGGAGAATTAGGAATGAAGCAGACAGTTCTGCGACTATGCAAAAACTTAGTATGCCCATACCTTAAGTACTGAGTGGTATTTTACTCTCTGCATCTCAAGGAGGTCCTAATGAAATTACAGATGCTAGAAGAGAAAGGCAACTACAGTCAAGGGACTGAAACAATTAGATGGCTGAAGGGGAGAGACTAAGGTGGCTGGGGTTCTTTGGTTTGGAAAGGCAGCTAAGAGGCAGCACATACAGAACTGTGGAACTGTTAGTTACCAATTCCCAAAATACTGGGACTGAGAAGCACTCAATGAGACTAGGTCACTTTTTAAAATTAAAAGTAAATAAAGTGGGTAGTGAACTTCTGGAGCCTGTAACTGCAGGATGTCAAGGAGGCAGACAGAACAAGCCGGTTCAAAATGGTATTTGGAGAACTCACAAGCAATAGGTCTATAGAAAGACACTAGGAGGAAGAGGTCAGGAACTATCTCTTAACAGCCTTAAGTAAAGTGCTTGTGAATGCATGAGGAGTAGGAGAGGAACAGACCACAAACTGCAGCCAGGCTTTCCACATTCTCCTCAGAATGCCTCTCTTGCTGCCGTTGCAAGAGACAGAGCTATAGGTATCAAGTATCTACGCAGTACAGCATTTCTTATGTTCTTGGCAGATGCAGGAGACGTAACCCTGATATTAAATTTGGTATCAACTACAGAGTCAGGAGCCTGACATGCCAAATTTCCTCACCCAGTTCTTGACATTTACATTACCTTAATAAAGTAATTAACCAGATTGTGATATTAAAAACCACAACTTTTTCAAACCGTTTGCTTTCAGATTTTTTGTTTTATGAAATCCAAAACTTCTCTTGATAGTTTGGAACCTTTTTGTTTCACTGTCTTCAATGGAGCTTGAAATGAATATTTTAAACCATTATTATTAATTAATTATTGACTGTGCAGTCACTAGGAAGCAAACCACATCATCTACTTGTTGACATCACATTTAGGGAGTCTAATCAGTAATTTCTCAAAAGCAGAAATTATATACATGCTTCCCTCATCCCACAAGTAGGAGAACAGGACAGTTCTAAAACTCCAAACTTCTATTTCTGTTTTCTATTTCTAGGACTGTTCTAAAACAGCTTTACTTTGAAAGAGAATAAATATCTGGTCTAAGGTAACATGATAGCACTCTTCATGAAATAATACTGTGTACACACTAGCGTAAAGCAAGTACTTGAAATCTGAAGAACAGGGAAAAAAAAGATTACCTGGAACATAGGAAACTGCAAACAACTCTCTTCCAAATGCTTTGTGCTTGATCTCTCTTATGAACTCCCCAGTCTCTAACCTGAAGCACTGAATTCGACCATTTTCCCTGTCTGCAACACACAGCTGATTGAAGTCAGGGATCAAGGCTAAGCTGTGAGGAATACGAAAGTGCCCAGGTCTGGCTCTGCCTAAAGAAGTCTCTGCAATACAAAATATCCAGGTTTGTGTTAAAGTACATATCGCAACTATCCATTTTGCTTAGAAACAGCAAAATGTCACACAAAGAAATATAGCATTGGAAAGAAATGAATAAAGTCAGCTTGCTTTCTTCTCCTAGCAGCTTTATTTGTTTAGGTGGGTAAACTGTAGTAGTCTTTTGAGTTGTCTTTGTAAATATGTAGCCTGATACATAAATCTGAGTCAGGCAGAAATGTAGTTATTCCTAAAATTAATACATGGGATCATGGCATAAATCTCACAAAAATGGTAAAGGCTTATACTATTTAATCAAATGTTTAAGAAAAAAATAAGAGTTTTTCTGAATGTCAGAACATTGACGTGACAAGATAGGACATGCCAATACTTGTACTGCAAGCATGCTAACAAATTCCCATTTTTATTTCTAGTGAATATATAATTACTACAAGTAGCTGCATCAATAGAGAAAACTGGAATACAATGACAGGACTGAAATTCAGCTAGGGCCTGAAAGGTATTTCAGTAATAGAAATTTATAAATAAAAGTAATAATTACAACAGCAATCTCATGGTTCACGGTAAGTTCATTGCAACAGCAGTATAGGTAAAGTACCAAGAGCTCTGACCGGTACCTTCTCCCCACTGCATCGTGTACAATCCCTCTGGAGAGAACTTAATGATTCGACTGTTACAGTAGCCATCGGAGACATAAATGCTGCCAGTGATTGGATCCACAGCCACATCAGTTGGTTGACAGAAATGATTTTTGTCACTGCCTGGTTGCAAAGCCACTCCTAAGATCAGTAATGGTTCTTTGACATCTGCTCCCAGTTTGAAAACCTTTTATTTAATCAACGGGAAAAGAGAAGTATCAGTTATGGAAAGTGAAATATAAGAGGAATGACTGTCTATGGGAAAACAGCTATTACTGTGTATAAAATAAATTTACACACCAAACATAATATTGTCCTGGTTTAAGATAAACAGGGTTGGTTTGTTTTTGATGGACAGATCAAACAGCCAATGGTTTATTCTGCCCACGTACGTCAGCGCAGTTCACTGGTTGTGGAGTTTTCGGCCTCCTTAAAAATGGCACGCAGTGGAAACCGTGCCCCTTTTCACCCATTGCTTGGGGCTACCATGACCCTCTTTTCTCCCTGCTGCTCAGTGCTGCTGCCTGCTGCCCTCCTCTCTGTTGCTCTGCCCCAGGGCCACCACATGCCTCTGCAGCTCCATGTGCTGCCACTCGGCACTGCCGAGATCTCTAACGCCACTCTGCTCCACTCCAGGGCCACTCTGTGCTGCTACAGCCTGGCCCTACGCATAGACCATCATCTCCACCACCACTGCTGTTTCCTGATGCTCCCAGCCCAGCCGCCCACCCACTCCATGTGCTGCTGCTGTTTTCTGCTGCCACTGAACAGCCTGGTAGCTTTTACTGCTACGTTTTCTTTAACCGTGGTTTGAGCGCACATTCTGTGCTCCTTCCACCACACCCCCCCTTACTGCAGCAGTTCTAATCCTATATAAACTTGGTAATACCTTGTTTTTCTGTATGTAGAATCTTTATATTGTTATTAAAACTGCTGTAGTTTCCTAAACTTAACAGAGGCCTCACAAACTTTTTCTTTTCCTCTTATCCCTTTTCTTAACGCTTTCTTCTGGAACAGGACTGGGGGCTGATTAGAGAGAGAGAGAGATATCATCCTGTAATTGGCCAGCCTTGGCCAACCAGTGACAATATATTGACTATAACATCTATTACCAGTTTTTCAATAGTGTTAATTCTAGGAAATCTCTGCCCCAAATACAAATTTCCTGTGATTACAGCAAACAAATTTGTTTCACATTCTAGGCTTAAGTACTCAGGAGACTTGCTAAGCAAAGACGTAGCTGAAAAATCTGATCTTTTTAAAATAGTAATTGTTTTAAAACAGATACCTTTATTTCTGAATACTATGTTCACGTAGCAAATTATTCAACATAACTGTATTCCATGAAACATAGAATCACAGAATGCTTTGGGTTAGAAGAGACCTTCAAAAATCATCTAGTCCAACCTTCCTGCAATGAGCAGGGACATCTTCAACTAGATCAGGTTACTCAGAGCCCCATCCAGCCTAACTTTGAATGCTTCCAGAGACGAGGTGTTCTACCAGCTCTCTGGACAACCTGTGCCAGTGTTTCACCACCCTCATTGTAAAAAATTTCTTCCTTATAGCTAGAATAAACCTTCCCTCTTTTAGTTTAAAACGATTACCCCTTGTCCTGGTGCAACAAGCCCTGCTAAAAAGACTGTCCCCAGCTTTCTTACAGGCCCCCTTTAAGTACTGAAAGGCTGCAATAAGGTCTCCTCGGAGCCTTCTCTTCTCCAGACTAAACAGCCCCAACTCTCTCAGCCTGTCCTCATAGAAGAGGTGTTCCATCCCTCTGATTATTATTGTGGCCCTCCTCTGGACCCGCTCCAACTGGTCCATGTCTTTCTTGGACTGAGGACTTCAGAGCTGGACGTAGTACTCCAGGGGAGGTCTCACCAGTGCAGAGTAGAACAGCAGAATCGCCTCTCAAGACTTGCTGGCCACAGAGGCCAGCATGAAGGCAACAGAGATCAATTTCTGTAGACATATTCTTCATGTTTAACTTAACAAGCCTATATATAGTTTTATGGCTTAGATCTCTTATGTCAAATCTCTAGGAAAACAAAAACTTTTTTTGGCTAAATATTAAGGTCCTTGTATTAAAGCTTCAAAAACATACCTGATGGAGAGCTACATCAGTGACCCAGTAGTTACCATTTGTATCTATACTCAAGCCATGTGGTAAATAAAATCTGCAAGTACAAATGTAGAAAAATCAAGTTAAAAATTTCTTTCAGGAAGATGCGAAGATTTCACTTTTTATCTGCAGATCAACAAATAATGTACATACTAACTACCTGCAGTATTTAATGAAAAAGATATCCTTATGGAATATATTTTTTTTTCCCCAGAAGACTGTCTCAGCTCTGAAATTCAGTTGATTTCTGGTCTTTAATTCAGGCTAATATTTGGTATTTTTAAGGATAATGTACAATACTCACAAGCCTCTGCAATGCTGTTAATCGGGCAAGCAGATGAAATTGTACAAATTGCAAGAAAGCAGAGGTGGTAAAGATGGGAAATTACTTTCTTTTATTAGCTCCTGATTTTGTAATTAATATTTATTAATTGAAATAAGAAGCTATATTCACACAATGTAATATAAAACATACATAAAAATTAGTTTGGGGACTTTCTGGAGTAAAATATAACTTGAATGTTAGCTCTATTTATAAAAGTAAAAATAACTTACAGACTATGGCCCATGGAATGAAGCAGTTTTGCATTACTTGGATTCAGAACAAGAATTGTATTCTGTTCAATTGGTCCAAGTCCTCTTTGCTGATACACAAATTTGCTGTCAAAAGAACTACACAAAAATAATGGAATGGTAAGCCAGCATTAGAAGATTCCACTGATGAGCAATGCACATGCAACTTAAAGTTGACTTACGAAAATTAATTCTAGTGCAGAATTATTGGTCTTTTCCTTTCTTTAAATAAGCCTTATTACATTACTGTACGGTTACAAGAGTTACACTGTTGGACATCTGCATTTCCTAGTGAGGTTAGCACTTTCAAACTAAAGCTACACCAAATCAACACAGCAGCAATTAATATAATCCTAAAGCAAGCTAGCAAAAAGACTCTTCCTTTTTTTTCTCTTCTTTGCTGTGGCGAATCAGAAATGGGAAATCTAATGACATAGCCTAAGTAAAAATATAGCTAATAACCAGGGCACAACTACCAGTAAAAACAGGTGTATTTTATACTGTCTAAGGCTGTGTTTGCATGTCTTTTTTCTTTATTCAAACACAAATTGATATTTTGCTAGAACTTACTATTGTAATATTCAGAACTTAAGATTCAGAACTTAAGATTCTTGTGCTTTTCAGAGCATGCTTGCAGGAGACTATGGGGTATGATGTTGTCCTGGTTTAATATAAACCCAGTCTGACAGACGTATGAAACAAACCAGTTCCGGTGTTCCTGCCCCTGCACGTCACTGCCCCTGTGGAGCATCTTGGCGGGACGATGTCTCCTTCAGATGCTGCATACAGAGAGTGAGAGACCTCCTGCCCTGGCCCTTTGCCTCCCTGCCCCTGCTGCAGACGATGTCACAGTTCCAACAGCTGCTGCGGTGGCACG
>NW_010388912.1:0-8260 GCF_000710305.1 Buceros rhinoceros silvestris | reverse complement strand
CCGGGGGGGGGTCCCCCCCCCCCCGCCCGGGGCCCCCCTGCCACGGCCACTAACTGGCCGTTTGCCCGTGGTTTGACCCTCGCTGCACCAGATCCCTGAACCTTGTATATTTGTTAATATCTTCTTGTTGTTTATTGTTCATATAGTATTTTTCAGTCCTTGTTAAAATAGTTTTAGTTTCCAAAACTCAGCTGAGGCCTCGCCCACTTACTTTATCTTCTCCCTTTTCTCTTTCTCCTCAACCCTTTCCTCCTGGAACAGAGAAGGCGCTGATTGGAGAAATAGAATTTGTCCTGTTATTTGGCCCTGCCTCAGCCAAACTGGTGACAGAAGTGTATTTCTCCTACCCCCGCAACTCTACATTCAATTTTCAGGGTACATGGACTAAATTAATAAAGAACATTTAAACATGTCACTATTTCAGACATTAAGAACCAAGTTTAACTCTCCAGAAGACATTTACTAGGCATAAAATCATATTCTTAACAAAGAACAGAAAATAGTTGTCTGTCCTACAGGGAAGTTGGCTATTACTCTAAGCCACTGATATATACATTCAGCATTTAGAGCAGATAAATAGAATGTTAAGTATTTTGAACAAAATTCAAGTCTACATGTTAGAAAATGGTATTTGACCGTGGATGAAAATTGTGTGAATACAAGAATACAAGACATACTCCCGCCTCCAACCTTGTATTTTTAAATCCATTTGTTAATAGCCAGAGAACTGCAGTTATGATTGATGCAACATGGTAAACAAAAATATACTCTGTAGTCACAGAGAAGGCTATGAATAAAGCATTTAAAACTTCACATTGTACAGACCTAGCAGCCTCACCTCTTCACAACATTAAATATTTATATATAAAAAATTTTCAGGGTGGAAATCAATGACAGGATGTATGCAGATTTCTGCATAGGCTACAATTTAAAAATAATATTTAGATACTGCCATTATGTATGTTAACTATCTGTGACTAATTTCTGATAGAAATCAGTAAATATTTTTCATTATAAATGGTTATTAAGCACAAGGTGTTAGATACTAAAACTCTCAAGTGAGCGTTCCTAAACACTCTGCCATGATGCTATAGGGAGACATAGGGTAAATGGTACTGGCACACAATGGTCTACAGCTTGTTTGACCATGGGGCAGCAGGTAGCATTTTATTTTTGTACCATTACTGACAGTAATCTTCTGTGGCAAGTTCTGTTGGTTTTAAACAGCTTTTTTTGAAAAGCAGTCATAAGGACTTGCTTTAGATACGGATGACCACAACTGCACAGACTGAACTAATGTTACTATTAATCAGCACACCTAATCACAGAAAAGAACTTCAGTGACAGTAGGTATTGTACAAAAAAACTCACAGAAAACAAGACTGTATCTCTGCAGAACTGACTGCCTAGACAAGGAAAAGATAGTATTTTAGGTCTTAGTAACAGTGCTGTCCAGACTTCTAAGTATTCCCTGCTAACAACTACCCATCTCTTCTGGGAATTGAGTGCTTTCAGTGTAAATAAGAGATTGTATGGTATTTTATGCAAAGGAAGCCTAGTAAACTTCGAAATGAGTTCATAGGAGTGACCTTCCATGCATCTTGTCCCTGTCAAATTTCCCTTTCTAGGAGGAAGACTGGCATGTTACAGAATCCCTCCTCAGCATTTAAGACCAATTTCCCAGGTAGTCAATATTCCTTTGCTTCAACTGATAAAGACATAAACGATGTTGACTACCGCTAGCTTAAAAGAAGCAAGACCAAAACAAACATAATAACTGAACACCTTACTATATATATATATATGTCATATTACTCTGCAGCATGACTCTCTAATAGGTTCTGCAGTTCGACAGCAAAGGACAACTAGAATACATTGCATATGTCACTACTTTAAATTTCAAAACACAATGTAATTCTACAGCTATTTTTCTACTTTTCTGCTGGCCACTTTACACTAATATAAACAATTAGATGCTAAATGTAACGTCCTTCTGATGGGCTACGTATAAAATACAGACAAACCACCTTACCTCCTAACCCCTGAAGGCACAACCCTGAGTGCTATTCTTGATCAACACCCATCACCATTGTGATACTGTGCTCAGCCTAAATTAACCTGCCTAGCTTGTTAAGAATGCATAAGAAGAACACAGTTTATATTCTTTAATATATAATTTATACATTGCATGAATAATACCAATTTTTCATCACAAAATGCAAAATAACTTCCACTGATTCAATGCTTAACCATCTGAATAGTTCTAATTTCTTTCATTCTGAACAGCGCATACTGCATACAGCAAAAACTGTTCTGAAACAATGGAGACAATGTGGCAGAAGAAACAGAGTAATTTAAAAATATATTTTTTTAAAAAAATCATGTACAGAAGGAATGCTACAGCCACTGAAAAGCTGCCACTGTATTATAGTGCTTGTAAATGCATAACTGCTCTTGCATTCTAAATCACACTGGAGTTGCCCTATAAAACAGCATAGAGCATTCATCCAGCTATCTTTACGTCAAGAAGGATTCAGTTTTTATGGCATGTTTTAATAATGCATTGGAAATATTTGTGCATTGACTAACAGCATATATAATTTTTGTTTAATTTGTTTCTGTACTATGCTGGTGAAAAATTGAAATAGAGAAAATAAATTCTGGACTTTCAGGCTTGATCACATGTATGAGTTCGTAAAGAGATTACACTCAGTTACTGTGTGTTTGCAGCTAACGATAAAACATTAACTTAGAGGTCTGGTAAGTTCATATCCCTACCCCACACAATAGTCATAATAAATAAAGCCTTTGAAATACTCATTTTTTATTCCTTTCTGTTGAAAAATGAGAACGCGTATACCCCTTCCGTTTCAGCACATCCCATGAAAGGGTTCCCAGACAATTTCATATGCTCATGATATAGCCAAAGATAAAAAGAGCAGGCTGACTGGCTGAGCACATGTCTGTGTGCCTCTTCTCTGTGCCACAAGATACGGAACAACAACTCAGCCACAGGATTGTTTTAAAGTCACAATACTCTATATAAATAGGCCTACAAAAGATTTAGCCTATCTGATTTAGGTGTTCATACCAGCACTCGCTTTCCTATATATCGATTAACCATGCTCCACAAGAAGAAGAAAAAAACCCAAACTTGTGAACATAGACCCTCTGAAATTAATTAGTATTTCATGTGTATTTATCTTTTCAGAAGGCCCATAACCTGCTTCAGTTAACAGCAGCTCATCATACATATTGGTTACCTATGTGGGACGGAAAGCTTCTGCTCCTATTTACAGTGCCAGGTAGTTCCACTTTGTTCCAACTTCAATACCCACATGATGGCAAATATGGCAAGCTCCTACACAGAACTGATCTACAGATTAACACTGTTGAATCTAAATGTAAGACAAAGCAATTTTCTGGGAAGTCTGATATCACAGGCTAAAAATACTTAGAATATGAACAATGGCTGTCAAGGACAGGGCTGAGTAAGGTGAACCTGTAGTGTTACCCAGTGTGACTGGCAGGTACATGGATTTTCAGACTCCAGACTACAGCTTTGATATTCCTCTGCACCCACACCATAAGAAAGTTCAATCTGTCTCTGGACGTGGTTGATTAATTACGCCCACTTGCTATTTTAGGGAACATTCCTGGTTTTTTGTTTTGTTTAAAATATGTAGGCACTCCAAATACTGCTTGGTCTCAAACTCCAGTTTTGTACTTTAGGTTGTGGGTATACCTTAGTTGCCAGACACTCATAAATACACATTTCACAAGTGAGAAATCAATACAACTGCCAGCCTATTTTCAAATATTTTTTCAGTTCTTTCTTCAATGACACAAAGAACAGCACTTATGTTCATGCATAAGAAAAAAACAATATCAGTTTTTACTTGAAGCTTGAGTAATGCAAGTTGCACCATGAGTCATCCCTGCAAATTTTATAGTCTATATTTATATACACTTAGGCTGGACAGATGACTGATATAATGCATGAGACAAATTACTGCCTTATCTGCTGCTTTATGTTATTTAGCTAAAAACCTGGAGATCTTACTTTCTTTTGTAAAACAGTATTCAAAGCATAATTTATTATAAGGTTGAGAAAGCTGCCCTCTGTACTTTTCAAAAACTATGTTATCACAAAATAAATTAAGCTGAAGAAAACCCCTACTGTTTAGACTTATATACATGAAGAACAGAGGCTCAGAAAGAAGATAAAAAGCACATTTAAAAGGGTACTATGTAATAGGATAATATTATTTCCTCCTAGAGTTCTATTAAAATTTTACAGAATTTTTTTCCACCATATCTAAACAGTTATACATACTATTTTAAAGCTCAAAGACATAATACAAATAAGGACGCTATACTTTATTTGGAATGTTACATTCTTAAAATAATATACCTCTGCATATATTGCTTTACAAACACTAGAAACATGGCCATTCTAAAGTTTGGACTTCTTTTTTGTTTTTGAGTGACACTAAATGTAGAAAACTTTATCAAATGAGTAGAACAAAGCCTGTTTTGAGAGAGTGCCTGTAACAATCCAATTTTGTTCAGTGGTGCTAATATTAGTATATCATACTGAAGCATCATTCTCCCCGGCTAATTAGTCTGCTAAAAAACACAGAGAAGCAGGGAAAATTAATAATAATACTAATATGGTCATATGGTTTAAGGACCTACTGTACTATGTTCTTTTGAGAACTGACACTGTCTAAAGACTCTGTAACCATATCATCTTGAACTGTCAGCACCACTCCTATTCCAAGCCTCCCAAAGGCACTTTCAGCCAAAGAACTGAATTTTAAGTAACTGTAATCTGTCTTATCTTTTCTTGCAAAGATACATAAATAGCACAGACCAATTTGACCTTCTAACATGCCATTTGCCAGAGTACTTACTTTTCATCCCAAACATGATCACCTCTGTGGAAGATAACTAGGTTATTTTCAGGGTCCAGAGCCAACCCAGAAACTTGGCCTAGTTTGAGGTCTAATCCAGGCCAATCCAAAGACTCTTCTAAGTGGAAATCTGACCAAAGAAATAAATAAACAAAAGACAGACATTCATGTAGCTTATTTATAAAAAAAAAAATATGGTTAACTGGCATTTGGTACAGACTGTTGGGAATTATACGGATATTCTCTTACATGCAGTATTTCCACTAATGCATTGCAATTTAATTCCAAACATAGTTTTATTATAATAAAGCATGCACAAGCACTGGTGTATTGCTACGCGTAGGATGACAGAAACTTCAAAACTGCTTTTGACTCCATTATTTTCTCCATCTTACAAAGATACAGGTACACAGCCTCCACAAGTTTTAGAAGCTCTATGAACAGTAATCTTTCAATGTAGAAATGTACACTACTGTCCAAAATCAGTAGGCAAATTTAAATATCAACCTACCAGTTTTTTATTTAAAAATGTGTAACAAAGACTATGAATGACTAAACCAGCTACATATGACTAAACCAACTACGTATGACTCATGACTGCATTTTTTTTTAAAAAGTCTTAAGACTAAGAAAAAAATACAAGGAAGTAAGAAAAACAGCAACAAGAAGCAAATAAAACAGTAACTCTGTGAAGTTTGCCTATGACATTTCTTACACCCAACATATACATTAGTTCTCGCTAATATTCATATCCTAATCCGAATATTATAGGCATGGATAGGAAATAGATGTCTAAATCTGATGAGGGATGAAGGGTAGAGTATTTGTCATTGTTTATGCCATAACACTGTTTTTAAGAGTAAATACTGGATTATTTTACAGTAACACAAATCTGATTTTCACACTAAATCAACAACACATGATTTAGCAAGTGAACCATTACTAAGAAATTCGATACTCCTTACGTTAGTTTTAAATCATAAAACTCTCCAATTAAGGAATACAAATTCAGTTTCAACTTGAAGATTAAAAATGTATATGTTTACTTCAATCTCTGTTTTACGTAAAAATAGACTTATACCAATGGAAGGCATGAAGAGTCCAAAATGTGAAAAAGTTGCAGAGTGTTGGCTACAAGAACTAATCTGTCGCAGATAGACAACTTAAATGCGATTTGGAAGAGGTTGGTCTGGGTTGCTTCGGAAGTATTAAGAGACAACTGAGCAGTATTTCCAAAATTAAGAAATGTAAAGGCATGACAAATGTAATTAATTCTGATAAAAAAAAAAATACAACCCAGGAAAAAACCCAACAACAGAAAGAAAAACCCAACCCTAATCCTAAAATGCCTTATACACGTTAGGGAATCCACCACTCCTTCCCTTCAGAAATTACTTTGTTCATCATAATTCTGGTAATGTTAACGTGCAGACTTTGTATGTAGGTGATCAGAAAGCAATTTCTTTGCAGATACATGAAGCTGAAGCAGTTCTTTCAGTTCACCCAAACTTTGTGTGTTTTGCTGTGATTCTAAACACTCATCACTGGGGTACTATGTAGGCAGGTGAAACGTGCCCATTCACAAAGTGCCAGTGCATCAGTGCTTTGAAAAAAAGGCAGGTCACGGACCTTAACACACAGCACCCAAGGAGTTTGAGAGGGTTCAGCTGGAAGTAATATTCTGATGAAAGGAAGTATGAAAAGCAAAATTATATCCAAAATCTTCAGGTCACCTGTGCAACGCAGCTATTCTGATAAGCGTACTCCCCCCTTCCATTTCACTTGGAAGAAATGAAGTCTGAGGAGTAACAGTAAGGATAGGGTGGAAAGAAAACCATTTTCTACAATCTACACACCCTGAAGATAAAACCAGTGCCGAAAACCTACTATAAACTAGGAGGTATTTTACCTGTGTAGTTTTAGATACCACAGCTAGAATAGGTGTCAGAGGAACTCTTTAGGCTTGCACAAACCTAAGTCGATCAGCAACTACAGTGAATCCAAGACAATAATCAGAAACTTCTAAAATAAGAAATTCTATTCTGTATCAATTTTAGCTGAACAAAGATTCCAAGCTAAAAAAAAAAAGTCATTAAGGAAAAAAAATTATACATATTCATACTTCTGTACAGCTCAGTTGCTCACAGGAGGAACACATATATTCATGGACATTAGGATTTTGGAAGGAATAAAAAGATGGAAACCCATGGTTTGTTTCCTCACCTCCTCACATCCCAGGTCAATCTAAGTTAATCTGTGGTAAACTTACATATGTTTTATGTTACAATGCCCCTTGGCCTCTGAGCCTTTTCTAAAAAAGCTAGAAAAATTAAAAAGCTAAATAAATATAGAAAGCCTCGATTTTGGCCTCTGTAAAATTCAGTCTCCCAAAAGGCAGATACTACAAAATACAAAATGTTTGTTTTAAACTTAAAGGATTAAATTTTCTAACAGATCAAAACAATAAAATAAATGTACAGTGAAATATGGTCTAATCACAAGAACTCCAGCCTCTATTCAACCTTTAGATCTTCTCAAGCTTTTTAAAAACTGGTTTATTATTGTTACCTCATACTGTAAATCCTTTGATACAGGTTTATCTTAAGGCAACTATCTTTTTACAAAAACTTATTTACTAAATACAGGATTCATTTATCTGAGACTGATCATGAATTGCCTACAAATTAAGTGGTCCATGGAACAGTTACACAGGAAACCAAAGAAAATTACCTTTCCCCATTAAAATAATTTACAAAGAAGTTTTGTTGTAAATGAGATTTCTAAACTAAGTACCAGATCTTCTACCTTTACAGAAATTATTTTCACCAATAAAACTATAAAGAATTACATAGATTTGGAACATGCAAATAGGTCTCTAATCTCTTTAGAAGTGA
This sequence comes from Buceros rhinoceros silvestris, assembly GCF_000710305.1. Taxonomy (NCBI): domain Eukaryota; kingdom Metazoa; phylum Chordata; class Aves; order Bucerotiformes; family Bucerotidae; genus Buceros; species Buceros rhinoceros. Next base: position 450 of record NW_010388912.1, on the reverse strand, counting down.
AAGAATAAAGCCTTATTTATTGGTGTGTTGGGTTCGTGTCTGGTGGGGTTTTGGTAGCAGGGGATGGGTTGCTGGTACAGCCCCTATAAGAAGCTTCATGAAAGCTTCCCCCTTCCTGCCCCCACCCTGGCTCCAAGTTGGCCTCGCCTCTGGCCAAGGCTGGGCCAATCAGCACCCCTGCAAATAAACATATCTAAGAGGGGAAACCTGTTTGGCAACAATTTTCGTTTTGGGATCTCTCTTTTGTTTTGGAGGGGAATAGGACAGAGGGAAGAGACAACCATGCAGTCTCTAAACTCCACCCAGTTTAGTGAGGAAGGGGTTGGGCAGGCACTCCAGAGCAGCCATTTTACTTCAGCTCATGATGAGATGGCAGGTTGAGTCCCTGCTGTCCTCCGAGATCACTGGTGGAGAGGACGTCCATTTGCAGCCTGTGGAGAAGCCCACACT
>NW_010388911.1:51538-54993 GCF_000710305.1 Buceros rhinoceros silvestris | reverse complement strand
CCTCCATGTTGAACCCAGGACAAAATCTTAAAATGAAAAGTTTTCAACCCACATAACAGTGTTATTTCCAGCTCAGATTTTTATTAGGGACATTTTTTTCTGTTACTACTCATCCAATATAACCAATTTAATCTACATGAAAATCTTGGGGACAAATTGCATCTGGTTTGTAAACTAGTTTAATATATATCGTATTTGGAATGGGATCAGCATGAATGATGGCCAGACGCATGCCATGTCCTGGCAGCTTCAACCACCAAGGGCAGGGCTCTGGAAGGAGAGGAGATTGCCACTTCTTTGAGCAAATTTAGACCACCTGCAACTAGGCAGGCACGAAGAGAATGACAAATAATCTAAGAGGGGTGGTTGTAACCATGGTGGAATAAAGAGTTTCCTGATAAAGTAGCAAATTTAAATCTTACAAGTAAGATTACAAAAAAAATTGTAATTGTAAATTGTTACAAAATTTTCTTGACATCTTTTGTCTCTTAGCTGTAGTTTCTTTATGCTGCAACTCATTTTTACTTCAGTGGCAAATCTGTGGAAACCAGAAAGCTGATTGCCAAATGAGCTTTATGAAAGCATCATGCCTAAAACACTCATGAAGAACATGTTAGTATAGAGCAAATGGAAATACTTTACAAAATTATGACTGTGCTTGATCTTTCTGATCTTTAATAACAAAATAATTTAATTCATTATTTATTCAATTTCTTTCAATTTTTCTTTGCAATGAAATCTAAAAGATAGTGGATTCCTTATCTTATTCCACATCCCTGTACATACACTGTTTGGTTGGGTGTATTTTAAGTAAGGATAGTTTTCACATTTCCTCTTCTGTAATTTTAAGAAATAGTTGTGTAGCACCTATTTTCCTTTTGTGGAAAATTATGTAGTGTTCAGGTGTTTAGTGCCAAGAAATCAAATGTCAGTAATATTTAATCTATTTCTTTTTAGTATCCTACAGTCAAGTCAGTCCTGCCATTTATCATTTTATTAAGATACTGCTGTTCAAAAAAATTACAGTCATTACCAAATTTTGAAGTCATAAATGTGACCACAGTACGTAATATAAAAGCATAATAAATGCTGATGTTAAAGTAAATGCCTTCCCTGGCCTCATATATATATCCACCTTCCTCCCATCCTCTCACTCTCCCATCAGTCTTAGAATCTTAATGATGGTTTCCTGTGCTTCTGCAAGGTTATGTGTGTTCCTCTCATAGGAATCTTATTTCTCATCAATTCTCTTCCCTTTCCGCTAAACAAGGTCTTACTCAATGCTTTTTCAGATAAAACCTCAAGTACTTCAAATTTTTCCTTTGTCCAGAACGACACAATGTCAAAAAGCCTCACTTTCTCTCTTTAGCATGTCCTTCAGTCTCAAGTATTTCTCCCCCACCTCACTGCTTGTCATTCACTGGACTAAACCACAAAGCATTACCAGTTAGAAAGTAGTAATTTAATATTTTCTTTTTCTTCTTTCTTCTCTATCACCATATTGAAGTTTTTGTTTTGGGTTGTTGAAGACTTCTTAAAGGAAATCTGTCCCATGCTCTGGATGCTTCTGATAAAGCCTCAGAGAAGAAGTTTGTATTTATAATTGGCAACAACATATAGCAAATAGAGAATTGAAAACTTTTCTGGTTGTGTTGTGTTAAATTTGGCTAGCTGATACGTGCCCATCAAGCTGTTTTTTTACTCTTTCTCCTCAAAAGGACATGGGAAGAAAATACAATTAAAAACTTCTGGATTAAGATAAGGCCAGGATTTGGGGAAATTTATTTAATTTATTGCCAATTAATTGTAACAGAATATGACAAGAAATACATTTAAAAACACCTTCCTGCCACTCCTCCCTTCTTCCCAAGCCCAACTTCCCTCCCGACTCTTCCACCTCCTCCTCCAGAGGGGATGGGAATAAAAGTTGCAGTCAGTTCGTAACATTTCATCTCTGCCTCTTCTCCCTCCTCGTGTTCCTCCCCTGCTCCATCATTGGTTGCCTCCTGCAGGATACAATCCTTCAGTAACTTCTCTGTGTTACACATGGGGGCAGCTCCTGCTTTATTTGCAATGAAACCACCCTGGCAGCTCACTCTGCTATGAAATACTTGCCACGTGTACACAATACACTAATACATAAACACTTATGCACAAAGCTGTATATTTTACACTTAATCTTCTATTTTTCATTTATATTCTAAATATTTTTAACCAGAAATTCTAGACTTTGGACTACAGAGTTGGTATGTAGGACCCAGTTATGCTAATCACTTAATCTATATAAATATAAATCAGGCCCTTGTTCCAAAGAACAATTAGAAATCTCAATTCTTAAATAAGTTCACTACATTCCTGACAAGCTTCAGGGTTTATCGTCACCTTCAACAACTGTTTTGATCATGCAAATATTATGAATTTTTTGACCTAATGGAGGTTTCTTAGAGGGTTTGTTGTTGTTGTTGGTTTTGTACTTTTGCAGCTTCTTGTGAAACGAAAGAAAATCAGAAAAAAGGTATTACATCTGAGTTAAAAGGTACACCATTTTTCAATCCAGCTACACAGCCCAGGCTATAAATAACTTCTCAGGAACAAAGACTTCACAATATAAGTTTAGCTACAACATTTCTTAAAGACATTTTAGAACAATAAAAAATGGACAAAGTAAATTGCCTCATTTAGCAGTTTCAGGCTGGTACAAAAGCATGTAGAATCAGAGGCTGTATGATCCATGATGAGTTTAAAAGCAAACACTGAACATCATCTGGGATGTTTTTAGCTGTCTACAGATAAATGGTACTATTTCTCTCAGAAAATATTAGTCTGCAAGTATGAGAGCTGACTTTGCAAGTAGTAATATCTTTCCTGGACTTTTAAGGGAAGAACTAATTTTCTTTTTTTCTATCCCACTCCCCTCCCTCCCGAACAGTGATATCAGATTATTTTATTGCTTCCACTTTCTATTTTAAAAAAAAAGGCAAAGAATTAAATACTATCTGGGCTTTGGATATTTGAGATCTTCAACCAAATAGCTTACAGGCAAAAAATACTGATTTGCACTCAACTGTGTTTGATCAACTCTTCTTTGGGATGTTCAACACTTCTGAACTAGCTAATGAACACAAGCACAACCAAAAAGACATGATTCAATGTTTGCTTGATAGTCCATTGCAGAAATCAAAACAATGAAAAGGGTCATTTTGGTCTTATTGTTGTGAGAAAAAAGGAGGCAGGAAGCAGAGAAGAATGAGAGAGGAGAAGAGAGGGGAAAAAAGGAGGTAGGAAATCCCAATGAGATTGCTATAATCTAATCCTTATGGGAATATTTCTCATCCTTATGAAATTATTTCTGAGGTTATAACTCAATAAAACTATGTTTATTAAATTACTATGCTAGGATAGAACTTAGATTATAATATGTATATATAAATATATTAAAGCTTCTACATTCCTGC
>NW_010388911.1:40873-51468 GCF_000710305.1 Buceros rhinoceros silvestris | reverse complement strand
GCTTTTAATCAAGATCTTACAAGATCCTCTCTTGATATTCAAGTGCTTATGGTGTTTTCCTCTCCAAAAGCAACACAAAGGAGGACTGTAGCCATGTGAAGCATGACCTTCCTGATGCTACCAACACTACTGGACTTGGAATACAGTGCTGTCAGATCCCAGAGGCTACCATATACAACAATACAGGATCACAACTGCTTGAGGAAATGGTTGAGTAATGCTTCCCTTTCTGTTTTTTGCTTTTTGGAATTTTGAAACAGCTCTGTATTTCTTTAGGTGAATAAAAACGAAAATCAAAATCAAAACCAAAACCAAGAGGCTAAGATTTCCATCAGGGCCTATGGGTTTGCTGATTCCTCCACTTTTTTGTCCACTACCTGAGACTGAAGAGCCTAATGCCATTTGATCAGAGACACACTGAGCTCTGCATGGTTTTTATCAGGAAGGGAGGTAAAGGCAAGAAGGATCAAAAGAGGAATTTAAGGCCATAACCATGCTGGGGTCAACCAAGCCAAATCATACCACCTAAAGAAGGATTCTGAATGTGCATCCATACTTGGAAGCAATATGGAGAAATATATGCCGGCTTGTGGAGTAAACCACTTGCTCCTTAGAATCCCAAATCCGTGTTATATACTTGTAATGCTTGTTAACTTTGACTAGCTCTAATTTAGGCCTATGGACTGAACAGCCACTAGGCACACAAGCACGGTTCAGGTAGATACAGAGTAGAGATATGATTCAGTTTCTCCCGAGAGGGGTCCTGTTTGCATGTTTCAAGACTATTCAATGCCAAGAACTAAAGGATCCTATGTGGATGCATTTGGTGGTACATTTCTGACCCAAATGGAAATGCTGTTTTAGAAGATGTGAACTCTCTGTTCTTCAGCTCAAGGGTAAAAGCTACCCAGCTTTAAAACACTTCAAAAGTACTTTCTTGAAAATAAGGTCATATAAATTGCCATTGTTCCTAATTACTATTCTCTTGACGTTTTGGTTATGTCAGCCTCCTTTTTCCCTTGTCTTTCTTTATGCTCTATATAACCTGTTTTTAAAAACGTTACATGATGGGCATTGATTTCTTAGTTTACCTAATCAATATCTTTAGTCACTGCGACAAAGAATAACACTGCTGCTTCACGTATTAACTGCTACAGAAAACAGAGTTCTCGCAAAAAAAAAAAAAAAGCAGAAGCAACAATCTGAATAAATACTTAAATGAGAAATTGTTTTCTTCTCTCTTGGTTCTCTTTAGGTTCTAGAAATTATAGCTGTTACTGGTATCATTTGGCTGTAGCTGACTTCAGAGAATAGTGTAATATTTGAATTAGTTTCTTATATCATGAAATTACAGTTGAAGAAGCTCCTGAAAGACAGCCTTAATCTGTTTTCATTATTAAAACAGTTAGAAAATAAGGATAAAAGAAACCTCAAGGGGTCATTTAACTTCAAAGGCAAGATCGAATTTACCCATCCATGCAAATACTTGCCTGTTTAATACTTACAAACCTCCAGCAGTGGAGGTAGAAATTATTGTTCAAACTACACTAGGAATTAACTATTTTTAACTTTAGAAAAATTCATACCATTTGAAATGGCTTTGTCAATCTACTACCTAGTTCATTATCTCTGCTTAGCAAGATTGTATCTTCTCAGTAAGCAAAGGGAAAAATTGTTCTTTCATTTGGGAGGTGGATTGCCAACGTACTCAAATATTTGAGTTGAACATCCTTTCATGTGCTATGAACTCCAAATTCATCGGTCTTCCCTAGTTGATAGTATTCCCCACATTATTCACTGAAGATGTCCTCAGCTGATACATAGCATTCTGATATTTGTGTCCTGAAACAGAATGTTTTATTGGACCCTTTCACCAGTACTGTGTAGAACAGGAGTATTACTTCATGAGTTTATCAAATGATTTACTATAACACAGGAAAAGAGTTTCTTGACCTGCTTCAGTCAGATGAGTCTTGGCCTTCATGGCGAGCCCACAGTTGAATGGAATGACTCTGAGACATACAAATGTATTGGGATATTAGTGAGGAGATCATTGCCTTTGTTTCTGAATTACAGCTGAAGAAGTCCCAGAGAGCTTATAGTTTAAAAATTAGGGAACTGTGCCCAACATTGATTACAAATATATGAGCTATCAGTGATTCAGGATGTGATGTTGACTGGGAAAGGTAATGTATTACTTGTTACCAACTAGTCTGAGCAATATATCAGATTTACATGCAACAACACATAGTTGTTTTTAAAGTAATTCTTGTTAAATGTATGTTAATTAATCAAGATGTAATGTATGTTGTATATCACAGCAATGTCCAGGCACTGTACTCCTCATAACTCTGAGACACATGTGAGATCATTCTGGATCCTGCTCAGGCTCCAAAGCAATTTCTATATGATTTGATTTTTAGCGGTCCTAGAGTTACTGAGGGTCTCCGAGTTCCTGTGTTGGTTTTGGAATAAACCTTATAAATGGGTTACAACCACCTTTTTCTTTGTCAACATGAAAGGTTAGCAAGAGTGATAGTCCAAAGGTACATTTGCGTGAGTGATTTACACAAGATTCATGGTCTTGCCAATCTATAAATGCCCTTCACTTTCTTTCCTGCATTAAATAGTTTTTTGGAAAAGCCATAGTTGGGTCTCCAGCCAGAATAATAGGTCAGCAAGCAAAGCTTAGCATCTAATTTGAAAGCTGCCAAAGGACTGGAAGAATGAAAGTCCTTATTAGTCCTGCTTTTCTGGTACAGTCTCTTGGCCTACAATGAATATAATGGTGACCCTTTTAATACATGAGTCATATTTCCAGGCTTATCTAGAAATACTGTAATTTATTTGGATTTTTTTTTAATATATAGTGCAATCATGATATTTCTCAGTCCTTTCAAAGACTTACACAGATTCCAAAAGGCAGTTTATTTCTGACAATTCGGTTCAGAACAGAAGAGTCAACATGTTATTGAATATGCTATTAAGGATATTTTTTGAGATTTCAACATTATGAAAATTGGGTTGGGTTTATCAGATCAGCATTACTAGTGAAAATTAACAGAGGAGGTTTTGAATTTAATTCAATCAAGGACATACCTCTGAAGTGTTATTTGCTGTTTACTATTTATCTTAAATCTTGCATTTAAATAAAAAGATCTAGCAAAAAGTTTTATTTTTCTAACATACTTAGTATAGCATGAATAAGTATAGAACCTGGATATTTCCTGGGTTAGTCTGTAATGAAGTGATATGACTTCTGCTAGAGAGTAATGGTAGAAATTGAAATTGTAGAAAATAGTTTGTGATCTATTTTAAATACTTTCCCCCCTATTGCTTAATATTACACTGATGTAATTTTCAAAGATGCCAGATATGCATACATAAAGTGATACGGTGTTTAGAACTAAGTACTCTGCTAAGACATTAGCGAAATCAGGATATGTTGGCACCGATGATTTACAATACTTGCAAAGCAAACGCTTGACAACTCTAAGACTTAGGTATTGTAAAAATATTTACGCCATTGCACAATATTGTCTTTGTATTAAGGTTTGTATTGCATGAATACAAATTAGATTATCTAGAAGTTACAAAGATTTTGTCAAAAGAGGAGCTATTTTCAAGAGACCAGACTGATTTATCTCTTGCTTTGTTCTAAAGAAAACCGGAACAGTTCTGAGTACTATAACAGGCAGAGATTAATTTCAAAGTGAGCATTAGAATTTGCTTGAATAGGTCTTCAAGATTGTATCTTGTTGCTTCAATTGTGCGAGTACTTTGTATATTTATTTAATTTAAATATGAGTTATTAGAATGAAAAAAACTAACAAACAGAGAATCAAATATGAATCAGAGTGTTGGGTTTACCTATTTAGCCAGCAGCTAAATATCTTCAAAGCTGCTCATTCACTCCTCAACCCTCCCGCTACACCCATGGGATGGGAGAAAGTATAGGAACAGCAGAAGTAAGAAAAGTCGCTGATTGAGATAACGACTTTTACTAAGCAAAGGAAAGAGGAAAAAGGGAAAGCGATGCAAAGGCGATTACTCACTGCCTCCCACAAACAAACGGTATTCTGGTTTAAGACAAACTGGTTTGGTTTGATTTTTGATGGACATTTCAAACAACCAATCGTAATGTATTCCTCTCATTTATGTCAGCACATCTCATTGGCTGTGGAGCTTTGGTGGGCTCAGCATTTCTTTAAGAACAATGTGCAGATGGAAGTCGCTCTCTTTCTTTCTGCCATCTCTCCACTGGCACCTGAGCTGTCTCTCTTGCTTTTCTTTCCTCTTTCCTCACCAGCACTCAGACCTGCTGATCAGCTCTGCCACTTGCCGCTTGCTGCCTGCCATGATTTTACTGCCGGTGTGCCTCCGGAACCACTGCTCTTTCACTGCTCAGATCCTCACTGCTGCCGCTGCTCCTTTGCTGCCACTGCCGCCACCGCTGAGGTTGTTTCCTGACAACCACAATCCGAGCGCTGCTGTTGCTCAGCTCGGCTCCTGCCTGAACATGGATCACAGCGACTACTGCTGCAACTTGGCTCCTCTCCTGGTCCTGCCGGCCACATGTTGCTGCCATTTTGAACTGCCTGGGGGTTTTTTGTTTTGTTTTTCCTTGGTTTTTTTTTCCTTAGCCATGGAACACCCCTTTGGCCAGTCTGGGTCTTGCCCCTGTACTCCCACTTGCTGGGCAGGGTTAGGGGTGTGTGTATGCAGTGCTGGAAAAAGAAAGCCTAGAGTCTGTGCAAGCCCTGTTCACCAATAGCCAAAACACTGGTGTGTTACCAGCACTGTTTCAGAGGCAAGTGCAAAGCACAGTACCATATGGGCTGCTGTGAAGAATGTTAACTATATCCCCCCTAGATCCAGTACAATCAGTTCAAATCTATTTAGCTATCAACACTATTAGTGTGTAAAATAAACATGCGATTATTGCTTGAACATTTTAGGGTTTTTTTCTGCATGACTTAGCACAGAGGTAGTATATGCCAGCGTTCATGAGTCAGATACAGTTAGTGCTGATAGAAGTGATGTTACCAGCTGAAATAAGTGGCATAACTTAAAGAAAAAGACAAAATCAGTTTAATTCACATAGAGCTTCACAACTCATTTGAAATTAGAGAATGAGTTTACTTAGTCTTCCTGAATTCAAAATAGGTCAAAATAGTTAATCCCCATGAAGGACTTAAATTCTGATCACACATTTATTCCTTACAAATAGAAAATTTTCCTTTGACATTGCTGAACTTAGGTTAGCCATCCATGTCATGCGTATTTAATATCAGACAACAGATTAGAAAATATGAAAAGTCAAACTGGGTGTTTTCCATTCTAAACTTGTCAATATCCTTTCATTAGATAGGAAAACTCACTTAGCTATAATGTGAAGAGTACCAATATTTGCTGAAATTTGAAATACCTTGAATTTTACTTTTATTTCAGTGCTTCTCATGTTTCTTATGAAACGCTTTGCCTTCTATGTTTCCAGTTCATTCTGATTTAATGAGAAATTAAAAGACATCCTTTCAGACATTTAAGATGAGTGACTACACACACACACACAAACACACAAACAAAGCCAAAGCTTCTTACCAGTTTTTTATTTTCCTGTGCTCTTTAGATGTTGCATTCTTCTCTGTTTAAAAAAGAACAAGAAGAAATGTAACCAGAACTCCTAAAAAGGTCCACTAGGACTTGGTTTATCCTGAAATTACCCTGCGGCAGAATACATTGCGACAGAATGGAGAATAAAGTCCATAGGGAATTAGATTTGGCAGCTGCGTAAACAAGATAACAGGACTTCTCAGTTTAAAAAAGTGTAATAATGAATTTCTTAATGTAGACCGAATGAACAAAACAAAATATTTGTGCAAATTCGTAGAACTGTGTTGCCATCCAAGGGGACAAGAAAATAAGACAGCATTCAAGAATTTCAGCAGAACTCAGAGCCGGTTAGCTATGGTGTGCTGGCAGATGTACTGCACTGCCTCAGTGTGCTGTCCCATTATTGTTACCTTTGAGGAACACTTCTAGGGCAGCCAGAAGTTCAGCATTATCTTTAGTGCTACACATGTGAAATAGATTGGCCCATCTGTCTGCAAAAATAAGTTTGCATACTCTTTGTGCTACACATGAGTCCGTAGATTGTGAGTAAGACAGTGAAATAATAAAAAATGGTGGAAATTCTTTGAAAAAGAATCAGAGGATGTAAATTCTTACACCTTAACTGCGTGAAACCCATCCATCTCACTTTCTTTCCCCTTAAGAGAGAATGAAGATTTACAGTTGTGGAAAGAGTTTAAAAAATATTTGAATGCTTAATTGCAAGATGTTTTTGAGCTAACCTACTAATTTTGAGCTAAACCATTGCTGCTTCTGGGGAAAGACTGCTACACTATGATGCTCTTCCCCTGAAGCCAGAACACCATATTCTAAATACACAGTTAGGAAGTGGCCAACCGAGTACTTAGGAAAGTCAGAAAGGGTGGAAGATTGATGTAGTGATTAAGGAAAACCATGCACAAATTGTAAACCCTGAAGTATCTGGATGCTATAGCATTTCCACTATAAACTAGCTGTCCCTTAGGACTGCTTATAATCCAGATCATTTCAGCAATCTACTTTAAACAGCTATGCAAACAGTCTTGATGGGATGTAAAACAGATGTGGAAATCAGTGGCCAGAATAAAAGGGAGGGTCCAGAATTTTTCTACTTTTCTCCGTTCTTGAAGCCAGAACACTGAGAAACTATGGTATAATCGGTTTCTTTACATGGGACTATATACATACTTCATACTCATTCTGTAAATTTGGAAAAAAGGAGGTATCTTCATACTGTGGCTAAGGGAACACAATATGAACAATCATTACTGAATGGATCTAACTTTGATAACAAAGTATTAAAGGTGTTCTTCACTCTTTCTTAGACTCTTCAAAATCATCTCCACATAGAGAAATGGTCAAGTAACAGTGGCTTTACCAGGAATTTATTCCAGTGACTAGTAATATTGTTTATGTGATCTTTTAGTGTGTTTTGTGCATAATGCAATAAATATATATAAAAAGGTGTACATAATAAAAGCCTATGTCTTTTCAGTTTCTTCCCTGCAATAATTCCTTGTTAATGTTTCTGTTTACTGTGATGAAGATTCTTTTGACTAAGTGTGAGAATCATATCTATAAACACCATATACATAAACAATAGATACGATTGTTTTATGGACAAAATATCCATTATAAATGTTGTTGATGCTCTTTTCCTGTTTAATTGCCAGACATCTTGTCAATGCTTGGTGGTATTACTAATTTGAAATTTTGAGGGTCACAAGAATTTCTTTTGAATTATAATTCCCACCATTCACCAGGAAATACACCACAGGTTGCATTGCAAAAATATTTTAGTTCCCTTCTGTTAAAAGCTAACACTTTCCAATTTTTTTTTGTTTGTTTTTTAACAGCATCCATCTAAAGGATTAGATTGCCTCCATTCTCATCTCATTTCCTTCTCTGCCTCTTTCTGTTCTGTGTCTTTCTGACTCAGAAACAGTAAGAATACCCACAGCTGGTATTCACACAGGGAATTTTGCATTTTGTTGTATCTGCTCCTACTGGATCCCAAGTGCTACAGTAAAAACTCAGATTGTTTTTACATCTGTGACTAGCACCACTAAGGGACCAATGCATGAAGATATAGTTAGAGCAGTTCAAGAAGTCCCTTTCAGTCACAGAAAGCTGGTTGAATAATATAGGAGGAGGTCGATTTCCACACATACTGCATTTTCTGCCAGCATTAGTAGAGAGGTTTGGCGCATTCTCCTATAGGATCTCATTACTCCATACAGAGTAGAAACTTGTTATAGAATGAAATAGCTAATAAATATTCTGGAATAACATGTTATATAAAGTTATGAAATACACCAAACACCAAGCTAGTTTCACTCTCTCAGTGCTGAGATGCCAAGCATGGCTGCTGTTGCTTAGATACACTCAAACTTGCTTAAGCCTGATTTTTTTTTTTTTGCTACTGATTTGGCCACATTTAGCATATCTATTCCATCGCACACACAAAATCACTGAAGTGTAGCCTTTGGAATATACAATATTTGCACAGTACTATCTTTCGTATATAAGCTCGAGATCCAACATTACAAGTAGCTGTCCTAAGGACACCTACCACAAGATCAGGTTGCTCAAAGTCCCATTCAACCTGCCCCTGAACACTTCCACAGATGGAGCAACCACAGCTTCTCTGGGCAACCTGTTCAAGTGTCTCACCGACCCTACAGTAAAGAATGTCTTCCTTATATCTAATCTAAATAATCTAAATCTCTTTCAATCTGAAACTATTACCCCTCATCCTGTCACTATATTACTGATAACATGTCCCTCCGCATTTCTCCTGTAGGCTCCCTTTAAGTACTGGAAGACCATTATAAGGTCTTCCCAAATCCTTCTCCTGTGTAGGCTGAACAATCCTGAATCTTTGTTCAAGATTCAGTGTTTTGTTAAATATATAAACAATCTTGAAAAAGTATGGATTCTCACAGTTTATTAATTTTATTTGAGAAAATGTTTACTGTTTCGACTTTTACATTGGAAGGAAGAAAACTGTTGGAAATGAGATTTTGAAACTGCCACTATGAAAGCAACAAAATGTACAAAGCCAAAGAAAGAGAAAACGTGGCCCCAAATCAAGAATTTCTCTTCCCTTTAATTATAGTTAAGGAATGTAAAAAGCAGTAGTCCACAAGCAGGGGAGAGAAGATCTCTGGTGAACAAATTTCTGAAAATGCAAATCTTAGTCACTGAGAGAAACAGGTAAAAAAATAGGAGAAATAGAATGTCATAGGAGACCTGGAACAGATAAGGGTCTCTTAAAAGATATGTGATGGGAGGGGAAAAGAGGGAGCATGAATCATGTTTATCCTAGGACGATAAAAATGAAGAAAGACATTGCATCTGACAGTTTCTCAGGCAAATGGAAATGCACAAGGGCAGGGAAGATATCACTAAATCCTTTCATTGTACCAACTACAAATGACGTGGGGAATCACCAGTGCTTTGCACCTTTGAAAATCCCCTACATCCCAGCCTACTGAAGACTTTGAACCAGAAACAGGACTCATAATTGTAACTACTGTTCCACTGCTTAAGGCCAGAAAGCTGTATTTCCATGTAAAGGCCAGATTACATACCCCAGCTGCAACAGTCTTTGGCAGTTCACCACTGCCAAAAGAAGTCTTGCTCTACCAGATCCCTCTTTGTCGACTTCCCTTCTTGTCTCCAGCTACATATTCCTGCCACCTCCCTTGTGCTGGACTTGGTGTTTGTTGGACTTTTTGTGAGCTGATTCATCTCCCTGAACAGAAAATCAATCCAGCCTTCATCGCTGTTTTTATGACATGTTGAGTTGCTTATTTCAGTAAACGATCTTACAAGAACCAGAGCAAAAAGAGAGAGGAGTGATGTGCTGGAAATGCAGAGGACCCTCTCAGCTGTCTTGTGTATAGTAAAGTCTGAGTAAATACATTCTGCCATCATCTTAGTTAATTACTGAGAGCAATATTCAAGATTTTGATGTTCTTGGTTATGAGAAATTAAGCATTTTTACTGAAGATTATAACTGGTAAGAAACGACCACGCAAAAACTTCCCCTCTCATTTCTGAACAGGCTTTGCGAGACAGATGGATAATAGAAACTGCTCATCTGATGGCCTACTTCTTCTGGAGAGATCAGTTATAGCTACTGTTGTGAAAAAAAAACATTGTCCTGGTAACATTCCACTATATAGGTTAGATTTGCATGGATATGAACATGAAAAATTGTACAACAGATCTGTTTCTGTCTGCTGTTTCAAGATGTAGAGTAAGTGTGGATCATAAAGGAAGGGAAAGGAGACAAATTAGTCTGGGGAAGATGTCCAGTTTAGGAAAACTGGGCCCATTCTTAAATAATTCAATGTAAGTCCCTAGCACAAGGAAGCGATGCCAGGGCTGACTTGCGTTTGGTGCAAAGTGGATATTCTAGGAAGAAGTCTGGCATTTCTTTGCTTTTTTAAGGAGCTAAGGAAAAACATTCTGGTTTTAGAATTTTAAGAAATATATTCCTTCTTATATTATACTCCTCTCAAAAAATACAAAGATAATTTTATCGACAGAAGCCGGTTACCCTTCAAAAAATATTTGTACTAATTTTGTCTTCTTGTCCAAATATCCATAACTTTGTCAGTTCCTTCATAATACAGCACAAATTTACTGCATAAATGTCACATGTTCAAGTAGTATCCATAGTCAGCAGTAAATCCTGTTGTTATTACATGATGGTCTCAGATGAGCTCTTTTTAGTACCAGTTCTTTTATAATGGTATCAAAAAATGATTTCTTAATCACTCATTGGTCATCTGATAGATAGATGTTATGTCAATTCCATATGCCAAACTGAACTAAAATGAAGGCATTAAAGAAAAATGTTCAAGGCTAGAATTATAGTTTAAAAATGTTGTTATTTCAATAAAGCCATAAGCCACTTAGAAACCTCTAGAGATCCCCCCCCCCCCCCTCTTTTTTTTATCCTATCAACAAAACTT
>NW_010388911.1:35198-40854 GCF_000710305.1 Buceros rhinoceros silvestris | reverse complement strand
CGTGTCAGAAAACCCCTAGAAGTCCCCCCCCCCCCTTTTTTTAATGCATCATCACAGAATTCTTCAAACTCAAAAGAAGCAGTACCACCTGTCTACCTAGTTCCAAAACTATTATAATATTTTTCAATTTAAAGAATTATTTGTTGGGTTTGAGAGGCGTATTTTGCCACTCATTTTGAACTTTCTGATTTTGACAGGACTTTCAGAGTGGTATGGAAGGATTAGCACTCACTGTATTTATAGTCCACCCAAAGTAGAACTTGTGCCAATTTTTCTGAATCAAAGGATGTTCTGGAATCTAAAATTCCACTGTGGATGAGATGAACTTTCAACTATTTTAAAATTCCCACCTTAGTAAGGAATCTGTATTTCATCTAGATATTTTTAGCTGATGTATCACCTCTTTTTATTTTAAATTGTCGTTGATTTTAGTACACTTTCAGTCAAGAAATTATAGGCCATTTGTATCTGTTAAAAAATGAAAAATATACCAGATATGTTAACTCATGAAAGAAAATCCAGATTGTGATGCAAAATAAAATAGAACCCTACTATCTATAGTTCTCTTGCATAGTCACAAGACTGTTATGAGTTTTTTATCCGCACATATTTCAATACCAGGCTTAAAAAAAAAAAGTTTATATGCAAAGATTGTGTTTGTAGACTAAATTTGAGCTTAAACCTTTTTTTTCATGCTTTGGAAGCTCAAAAGTTCATGACTGGCTAATGGAAACTTTATCTCTGCCTTCTGAAAATGCAGATCTTCTAAGAACTCCAACTCAGTAACAGTTCAAAGCAGTTTGTAGTTCTTTAATAGTTACAACCTGGATTACTAACACTGTATTGCAAGAATGAAGTTTTATTAGGGTTGGCATCTTTGAAACTGAGTTTCTTAATGTCACCAAAAGAGACTCCAGAGGTTTTGTGCAACAGTATTGCTCTACCTTTGAATTCTCTTACTTTGATTTCTGACTTTTGAAAAGCCTGAATGTTACCAAGATCTTAAACTACTTTACTGGAGAGTTTTTTAGAAATGTGTATTAAAATGATCTGATGTTAAAAATATTGTAGTGCCAGATATGGACACAAATACACCTATATTTGAGGTAATAGGAAGACAGAATCAGAAAATATATAAAGGCTGTCAAAACTGGTGACAAAGAGATTAGTGTTATCAGGTACCAGGAAAAACAAGGGCAATTAAGCAGGAAAAAGATTTCAATCCCAGAACACAGGTATCATCTCTTGCGTTTAAAAAGTCTGTCTGCATTAATCATTCTGAATCAACGAATTTCTTTTAATAGCTGGGAAAAAGAATTTACTGATTTCAAAACTAGTCATAAAAGATCCATTTTGCATAGACCATTTCAGCCTGTCATTAAATCTCGGCAATTGAATTTTTTGCATTTTTTAACAGAAGTCATTTAAATCCAAACTTTAAATGAAAGAGTAGAACTAGGTATAAGCAAAGAAAATAGATCCAATTGCATAGCGTATCATCTTATACATGAAGATTTTAAAATTTCTAGTATTTTTTTTCTTTCATGTGAATAGGCAACTACTAAACACAGAGGGTTGTCACTGCCAAATTGGTGGTGCAAAATACTAACCAGAAAAATTGTGTTACTCACTCATTAACAAGCCGCCTGTGATTCGTATTTCTCTAAATTGGTATAAATTAATGAACATGCTTAATCAGAGAACAGGAAAATCTTGCATTTTATCTCCACCGTACTGAGGCTTGATCGGTTTTCAAAACAGTCACTCTATATTCTAGCTGAACTATATCTTGTCTATGAATCTCCAGGGATCTGGTCGCCAGGTTATCTTGCTGAAGACCAATTTCTGCAAGGTGTGAACACCCCTTGCCCATTAGTGCCTCTCCAGTTAGAAGAACTTCAGTAATCTGATGAAGATATGATATTATGGATATATTATGGTGTGGTTTAGGGTACTGGTAAATCTGGAAGTTGTTTATTTCCATTCTTGGGGGGAAAATGTCTGTAAAGAACAGTTGTCAATTTTATAAACATACACAAAAAAAATCTTTTTGCTGCAGTCTGTGTAACCACATAGATGATGTGGTGTGATGCTCAGATTATTTTGGACAATGTCCAATGTTAAACAGCAAGCAACACAATTTTCTGTCCTTCCTCTTTCCTGGTATGATGCTCATCTATCCTTATAGACTGCTGCTCTCAGTCAAGTAAGCTATAAATACTGTGTGCATCCTGCCTTCCTGATAATTCTCAATTTTTATTTTTTTTATGATCACTAGACTTCATAAAATTTGTTCTTTCAAAGATTTCTGAGTAGCTCTAATGCTATCTAAATTATAGCTGTTTTGAATATTTTATCAGGTTATGCTCTAGAAAGTCCAGTCAAATTAGATATCTTTGTCTTTGGATCTGTTGTTCCCTTGTGCAAAAGACACATTTCTATTATTTCTGTCGAGCGCTCCATAACTTACTTTACTTCTAGCCAATATCAGTTAAAAATAATGTCTCATACAATATTCAGCCTACCCACTATCAATTAGAAAAGCTCGTTTGCAAAGCTTAGTTAACTGAAAGTTGCCCAGCATGATTACTCTGAGAACAATAATATATTTTCAGTCTCAGTTCTTGATAATTAGTAGGCTGTAAAACAGTTCACCATAAGCTCTTTGAAGTTCAAATCACTAAGGTAAATTTCATTGTGCTCATTAATCTTTCAAGTTTTAATCAGCTAAAATTGCTGCTTATTATTTTTCTTACCACAATGCTTACTTATTTCTAGCACATATTCATATTCATTTGCATATCAGAAAGATGTTTGACTGATGCTGTATCATCCTTTTAGAAATATTCCACTTCTGTTAGCAGGTAATAAATTATATTAAAAGATGTACATATTCTGATACAATTATTTTGCAGCAGAAAAAAAAATTATGACATATCCTACCAGTAGTGCACTCCACGTAAGTTTGAAACTATTTTTCTTTTTCTACTGTATCAAACAAAAAAAAAGATTTTTTATCCAAATCAGTACTTTAAAATCAGCACTGCTGTGAGCTTTAAGGATGACATAGCCTGGTACTGCCTAATACACCAGCCCACTTTTTGCAGTGGCAAGGTTTCTGCATCTGAGAGGGCTTTAGTAGAATTTCCACAGAAATTTAAAATATATTAAAATCTGAATGATTTTCTGGATTTAAAATGATGAACAGTATTGCACAGAGTCATATGGTATCACAGTATTATTTATTTTAAAATTAAATGCATGTGATTTGATTTCCACACCGATTTTTCAGTTCATAGAGAACAAAGGATTTTTAAGAAGATGATACGATTGCATGGCTGATGTTTCCAGAAAAGTTGCTGAAGTTTTGGTGTGTGGAGAAAAATGAAATGTGTAAAGAAGATGTGTCCGAGAAAGCAGTGGAGATATTATGGAATTAATACATCAGCTACGTGATTGTTAACTTGACTAGTCACCACAAGAAGCACAGAGGGAGGCAATAGTACATACCAGTAATACTCACCGTGGTGATTCAAATACTCTACAGTTTTGTCCAGTAGTAGATTTTCCCCCAAAATAGCTAATACTCCTGTTAATCTTACTATAAATCTCATGAAAGGTCTTGCCTATGCTTCATCCATGTGCTTACTTACCTACGTCTTTGAAAGGTTAACAGACTCTATAACAGTTGTTAACAATCAAGTAAATTAACTACTCCTCCTTCAGGGCAGAACCTAGGGCTATTGAACCCTTGTAATTCAGTAAGATGACTTTAGCAGAACATTTAGCACAGACTTTAGTTCACTCTCTTGACAAGAGTGACAGTATTAACATCTGTTCAGGCAGGAATAAAATAGGTTGATAATATACTGGAATATCCACTGATACCTTGTAAATTATGTCAATTAAAATTTAGCAATAGGATTCTCATAGACCTCCCAAAAAGCGGCCTCCCTTTGGCTGAGCTGGTAAGAAATCCATGCAATTCTTAGCCATCAGCTGCATTTTGCCAAGGTCCACAAACTGCGGCTTAGGAAGAGATGTATGAGATGGCTTTTGTGCCCTTCTGATCTCAATCCACCCGGCTCCAGGCTGTTCCTTGGGTGACCTTGAGGTTGTTACCAGTTGAGTCAGCTGGCAATGGCCTCAAAGAGCTGATATTTTTTCACTTTGAATTAGATCTGCATAAATCCCTTGCCAAACAGGCCTCTATCCAAAGCCATGGACATTCTTTGAAATGTACTTGAAAACCCAGTTTACCAGCTAAATGAGATAGAGCACTGCTAGGAGAGGCCTCCTATCAGAGGTTTCTGTCAGGAGTTGCCCTCCTGTAACAGGTATGTTGGCATGGCAAAGGAGAGACCCTGTAGCAGATCAGTGCCTCCATGGGATTTTCTTATCATAATGACATACAGACAGTGACCTGTGTTTTGCAGTAAAGAGTTTGGGTAATATTTCAATTCCTTATGACATGAACAGTATTTCAAAAGAAGATGGCTCCTGTTTGACCTGTTATTTCAGCTCATTTTTGACTCTCACATGTGATGTTTCTATATTTTCCATGACTGACTGCCATGCATAGGGCTTCTGATAACAATGACCTTCTAACCAGAGTGATCTATAAAAGTAGGAAAGATGGTGGGATGTGTGTTGAATGGCTGTAAGTCATCTAATACATCCATGTAAGAAAAGACATTAGCATATCTCGATATTATTACTACTGGTAGATTTATTTAATCTTCAGATATAGGGAATAATTTTATCAAATTTTAACATAAATAAAAATATAAAAAGTAGAAATAAGTTGTATTCTCACAGTTGCATAGTATCTTACATACAGCTCACACACAAACACAGAGACTGGAAGCACTTTCCTGTCTGTAACTTAAAGCAGACACCTCTACTGTATCTTCTTGCCAGTGGACTTTCACTGATCGCAGCCCATTCTCCATACTCTGAGGTGACAGCAGCAGAAGTCACTCAGTAAGTTCCAATATGCATTTCTTGTTGTTGTTGTCCACACATCATTCACTAGAAAGGTTTACGTGTTTTGTGTGTCTGTTTCCTTTAGTTATATGCTTTGATCTAATAGGAGATATTATTTCTCCCTATGGTTATTCTGCACTTACATTCTCAACGGCTGTTGCTAAATAGTTATACTTCTGTTGTCATGACAGATTTGGTGCAAGAAAGTGTGACTTTTCTGTGAAATACAGTAAAGTCTTGGTTTTTCAGTATGTCACTTTCTTGAACTCTGTGTGGAATAAGAAGTTTAATTTTATTTAAATATTATTGTTTAAGAAAATGTAGCGATGAACATCTAGATGGTATAAAGATACATTACACACTGTCTTTAAAACTGAAACTTAATGGCTTGTCAGCTTTTCTTCAAGCAACAGATTCTTTCTGTCATCCAAGGTGCTTTTTGGTAGGTCTCATGCCACATCTCTATCCTGCTCATGAGGCCTGTCATATATTCACATGTAATTATTTTCATGCTGCTTGGCTTTGGCTGTGGGATGCCCTAAGCAGTGGGAAGTTGGTAAGAAGCAGCAGCTGAGCACATTTCTGATGTATGGCTTGTTCCAGTGACATGCTGTTGATTGCCTGTTGATTGCCTATTGATTGGCAGGGACGGGGTAAACACATCCAGGCC
>NW_010388911.1:9834-35085 GCF_000710305.1 Buceros rhinoceros silvestris | reverse complement strand
CATTGGAATTTGTACCCTATGGAAATGGGCCTTTAAAAAAACCAGTGCTGTTCTTTGATAAGATTGCAGGTCCAGCTGATAAAGATAACATTGTTTTAACAATGTTCTTCAGCTTCTCTGAAATATTTAATTTATTACAGGATGATAACTGGGTTGAAAACAAAAACAGAGGCTAAAGAAAATAAAACTGGGACAAATGAAAGTGGATTAGAGGCTGAAATAGTGACAGGCTGCAAACCAGAACACCTCATTGGGATATATCCACTAGTTAGAGACTTTCTTCATATGTTTATCTGATAGCAGTTCTCACCTCAGTCTTATTCAGTATTTTAATTAATAAACTGGAACAGAAGCTGGAATCAAAATAAAGACTGCAGATGATAGATGGTGGAGCTGTAAATTATAGTGGTGAAATGTGTAGAAGATTAAAAAAATACGAAATCTTTCTTCTTACAGTCTTGTATTCTTTCAGATATGGGTTGGACAGAGCTAAATCATATCTTTCAGGAAGGTAAAAAAATATATCTTTGTTGTTGTCTGCTCTGCAGAGATTTTCAAAATGTAAAAGCTCATGTAAAATACTTTTAAGTGGATGAATACTATCTATTTAAAAATTTTAAGCAAATAAAATACTTCTTGTAGAAATCTTCAGCACTAGACATTTTAAAATGTATTTTAGAACGCAAAATGGCAAGAATTTCAACACTACAAGTTATTTCTGAGAAAAGAATATTATTCTATAGTCTCAAAATTCCTTTTTGCAAGTGAATCAATCTAACAACTAGTTAAATAAACACATCAGGGAAATCAATGTATGTATTTGTGAGGTATTTTAGTGGTATAAAATCTAAATTTCCCTAGAATTAATATTATGGGAAATATATGTCTCATCACATTTTAAGAAGTGTATAAAAATTTGAAAAAAGCCCTCTCTTGACGAGCTGCCTGCAATCAGTGATACATCAGATAGATATTAAAAAAGAGAAGGCAAATAGTGAGTAGTAAATGTATTAGAAACATCTTTACAAAAGAAATCATAATAGTCTTAACCTTACCCTGCTCTGAGTCAGAACATATTACGTTTAATGTTTACAGTTACTGTTATCGAAAATCGGAAGAAACTCCTTAACCCCAATGTAGCATTAAGAAGCAGCATTTCTTTATTTGCAGCTCCAGATGCACAGGAGATAATTCCACCTACCGTGCATCCAGTATGCTGCCTCAACCAAAGCTTATATCACCTGATTACATACATATTCATTATATTTCCCAAAATAATCATACATATTCATTCTATTTCTTGGAACTGATTAATAGTCTTGCATAGTCATTACACATGCAGCCTGAGCTCAGAGAAGCTTTTATGGTGGTCTATGGAGGACCCTGGATGTTGCAGAAGAGGTATTCCTTGGTGTCCTTATCTTGATTTCTGCATACCTTTTCCCATATATGTTCATAAATTGACAGTATGAAAGTATTTGCCACAGTTTGTTGAGATTTATTCTGGTTTTAGCTGGACTTCAGGCTGCTTAATCCCTTTTTATCTCTTCTGTTTTGTCTCCTCTGTCTACTTCCCAAGACACTCAGTTCCTCCATAATCTTTCCCATGCCATCCAGTTCTTCGTATCTCTGTTGAACCGGCTGGGATTTACAAGGTGACAGAACACTACCAGGGATTGGTGTGCAGAAAGGCTCTTGCTGATACTTGCTCCTGTGCAAACCAAGGTCACTGCTAAATCCTGTGTGCCACGGTGGGGGTGCAGTAAGTGAGAGGCCACATCTAAAGGGAGGAGTGGAAGGACAGGTGACCCTAAACTGACTGACAAAGTTCTCATTCCATAAACGTCATATTTGGTGTAAAGCCAAGGGATCACGAGGGTCAAGCTCTCTTCTTTAATGGCCAGCATCCAAGGAGACCTCTGTCCATTCTGCCTTATTATATACAGGTCCCACACAGCTTCATTCTCCCTCATTGTTTCACTGTCATTGTACCAGTCAGTACCAATCAGTACCAATCTCTTTAAAAAGCTGCAAGCTTGTGTATTATTTCTAGTCACTTTTAGATCAAAGAAATTCTGAATCTTGAAATGAAAAGCAAGCAATAGAAAAGGCAGATGATGAACAAGCAAGCCTGAAAGGAATTTGAATGTTATGATTATTCAAATTTAATCTAAAAAACTGGAATGTAAATCTTGGGAGATTAAGCTCCCTTGTAAGATTCCATCTACTCTGTCTCAGAAAGAGCAAAACAACTAAAAAATGGGCTGAATCTATACCTCATTAAAATGAACTGGACTAATTCCATGGACATCAATGGTTTTTATCTAAGATCAACTTAAAAATCTCTCTTTTATATGATAGGAAGATCAAATTAATGAATGAAAAAAATGCCTACTGACTTCTTTTATTATTATTTATAATAGCATCTGGCATACAAAAATGAACAGAGGGTTCTTGCAGACAAATAAAGAGATGGAAAGATTTAAAGAAAAAATATTCCCTGAGGAGAAAATTCTACTATGGCCTGAAGTGTCAGAGCACTGTCAACAAGAACTCAAGAGGGGTCCATGAGATACGAAGCAACTTTAGAATAGCTCCTAGATCTACCAGAGAAATCCTTTGTCCTGAACATGAAAACATGCAAAAATGGTGCTATTAGCCTAACCTGAATGATTTTCTACGCAGACACACGTATTTGTCTTTGTTATAGTCTTTCTGTCTCTAGAGAATAGATTTCCTGAAGGATATACATGTCAAAGTATGTATGATATCCATACACCAAATACGGGTTTTGTATTAATATTTTGAAGTATATTCATATACATTTGACAAGGATTTTTCTTAATTTTAGCCTTCAAGAAAAAAAAAGAAATATAAGCCTGCTGCAAGATACAGAGAAATTTATGCTGATGTGCATGGTCCCTGTAATCCAGAATTTAGACTGTTTTTTTCATATGTGTAAGGACATCTATACCAACAAGACAATCTTTAATGGGTTTTGACACATATTTGTGATTTGTGTGACAGGCAGCCTGTCCAGCAAAAAATACTGTGGTTTAAGGGAGTACTCATGAGCGTATGTGTTCCCCTTCCTTTTTCCCTCCTTCCACCCCACTAGATACGATGTCTGTAAAAGAACTGGAAATGGTAGGGGATTATTTATTGATATTAAGAATTTAATTTTGAATTTAGTTACTGAGACATTATATATCTCAGGAAGAATATGACTTTATTGATCTATTAAGACAAGAAGAGGCACACAGAAGTATGTGAAACAAAGTCTTTCCAGATAAAAAGATCAAAGTATCATAGATAAAATTTGGTTGTTAAGTGATCTGATATCATGTCTTTACCTTACTACTAATCTTCTTTTCTAAAAGTAGGATCTATTAGATTTGAAGGCTAAAATACCCCCCCCCCCAACTGTTTTTAAAGAAATCTGTGCAAATTTTTTAAGTTCTTAAATAACTTCTTTCCTTCCTTTGCAAGGAGTCTTAACACGATCCTGGGAAGTGCAGGATGAAAATTTTAAGCATCTTGGGAAGCTCAGAGTATCCAGAGGTGTACGTGGTAATATGTGTCTGATGTTCCTGAATTAACGAGGGCTTTAGGAAGATCAGATGCTTACCTCCAAGTCCATTCTCTCTAGTAGTCATTACAATAATAACATTTGTTTTCTTCAATTGAATATGCCCCATTATAAATATGAAAAGCACTATTGTATATGAAGAAATTTAAGGACGCATATCTCATCTAAAATCCTTGAAAACTCCCTGAACAAAACCTGCTGTATTGATTTTTAGTTCCAGGACAAACGAGGTGTCTTGAATTTGAGATATTATTCTTATCCCTGTTGAATGAGAACTAAGGCAGGAAAGAGTAAACTGAAAAGCGCCCCTGAGATCAGTTTTCAAAATATGGCAGTTTGCTTCTGTTGTAAACAAAACGTGATTTTACTAGTATTTGAATGGGCAAATTAAGCAACTTTATTCACAAATGCATGAGCAGAAACTACCCGCCATCTGTTAGGGGAATTGAGCTGGATCCAGAAGTCTGAGAGAGGTGCCAGCCAGGGCCAACCTGTAGTGAGGCTGAGCATGGATTCCCAGTAAGCACAAACTGCCTATGTGCACACACATATACACTTACAAATATACATATATACATACCTACGTACTTACATACATGACCAGTCGCACGAAAAAGATACAGACACATAGAGCACACATAAAAATGATAGTTGTACAATAGGAAGTTCCAGACATACAGTTCAACATTCATGTATGCATATTTTATTAAATGTAAGTAAACCCATATCAATCAATATCAATCTCCAATATTAAATGTGGATAAAGTGTATTTTATCAAATATCATAGTACATATTTTACCAAGTTACTAGTTATATCTTAATTGTTGTAGAACGTAGTATTGCATGAGTTTTGGAAATGAGAATGACTTACACATAAGCTCTGTAGCTCTGCCTTTTACCTCTGTATTTGAATTCAGTAATCTGTTTTAGCCTCACAATGTAGAAAACAAAAAGCCTCTATCTGGACAATAATATATTCAAATACTTGTTTTTCTCTGAACACAGGAAAGCTTAACTACATTTGCTGCAAGACAGAACCTCCACGTTGGTAAGAATACAAGATTCAAACTACAGGAGGGTAGGTAGCATGGATGCTTAAATTCAGATTTTACCTTTTTTTCATCAATATATATATATACATCACTGTGGAGAAAGAGAATCATGAAAGTGAGCATGAGAAAAGAAATTATTGAAGGGAGCACCTCATATTATGAAATGTTATAAAAAAATAATGGTTTTTGTGATTATTTTTCTTCTCTTTTTTTTTCTTTTCTTGAGTAATTCTCTTCCCCTGCAGGAATTATCTTTTGAAACCCACATATTTGGCTTATCTGTTATTTTCTTCCTGTGTACCATAGATGAGCTACAGGAAATATCCTGAGACCTTGACTTAAGAAGCAATAAAATATTTCGTTACCTCCTTGTGCTGGTTTTGGCCAGGATAGAGTTAATTTCCTTCACAGTAGCTAGTATGGGGCTATGCTTTGGATTTGTGCTGGAAACAGTGTTGGTAACACAGGGATGTTTTGGCTATCACTGAGCAGTGCCTACACACAGTCAAGACCTTTTCTGTTTCTCACACCATCCCACCAGCGAGTAGGCTGGGGGTGCACATGAGGTTAGGGACAGGACACAGCTGGGACAGCTGACCCCAGCTGACCAAAGGGGTTTTCCACACCATATGATGTCATGCTCAGCATGTAAAGCTGGGGGAAAAAGAAGAAATGGAAGGGACATTCAGAGTGATGGTGTTTGTATTCCCAAGTAAATGTTACTATGATGGACCCCTGCTTTCCTGGCCATGGCTGAACACCAGCCTGCCAACAGGAAGTAGTGAAAGAATTCTGTGTTCTGCTTTGTTTGTGTGCTTGGCTTTTGCTGAACCTATTGAACTGTCTTTATCTCAACCTGTGAATTTTCTCACTTTTGCTTTTCTGAATCTCTCCTTCATCCTACTAGGAAGACGTGAGTGAGTGGTTGTGTGAGGATTAGTTGCTGTCTGGGGTTAAACCACAATACACCTCTTGAAATGAATATGCTTCAAAATGACGCAGCTGGAGCACTGAATTAATAAAGACTAACAGCTAAGATAAGCCTTTTAATGTGAAAAGAGAAAGATACAGATATATTATTTCTAAAAAAGAACCAAAGAAAAAATAATGATGTCAGCATTTCTACCTGCTAAATATCCTTACTGAATACATTATCTTGCATTTTGAATTAGTGTATATGGTAGTAATTGTTATTACTGGTGTATCAGCAGTTACCCTTGAATGCATAACATGACAGCGCAGTTATGTATAATGCTAGAGGGTTTTATTTTATTAGATAAATGTACAGTAAAAAAAAAGCAGTCTTGAAGCAGCTCATGAGAAAATTAGATCGAATGAAGTTATTTTTCTTTTTTGCTTAAAGTTCTTTTATAAAATTCTATTGTGAATGCAACCATTTGCAGTTACCATCTTATTTGCCTCCAATAAAATATTGCAGCTGTCACTAAAAAGAAGAAAGTGCAGGAAATAAAAAAATATTCCAAAGCAGAGAAAATAAAGGAGCTGTAAATGAGCAGACTTAAACTTACATATAAGATTTGGAAAGTGAATTCTGCATTTTACAAGATCTGGTCTTCCAATACCTACTGTTCAGTGGCAAATAAGCTTTTAGTACTACCTGTGCCAGCTGAACCCTTTCCTGTTTAATACAGTTACAGCAAAGCAATTTGCTTCGTGGAATAAAAAGGAATCTGAAGAGCCCAGACAGAGAAATCCAATTTCATCTCCAGACAGCCACAGTGTTATATGCCTTCCATTTTAATGACTGACGGATTCTATTTCTCCTTTCCTGAAGAAACTGTTTTTCCTGCCCACTGAAGAATATGTTAAAAATATCAGTGTTATGTTTTGGGAGTTTATTTTGGTTGCACCATTCTCGCAACACGTGCACGTACATTTATTAATACCTTGCTTCCTTCTACCATTAATTCTGCTAAAATATAGTTGTCAGGTTGTTGAACTGTAGGCTTATATAAATTCCGTCTGTTGCTCCATCAGCTTTTTCTGGTACTATGTCACTGATCCACCAAGTGTGAGCTGATCACACGTTTCTAAAATATAAAACACCTCTTGCTTTAAGACTAAAGCTGTATCTAAACTGAAACATCCATGAGCTTCCCTATCAATCTAGTACACATTTTTAAAAGTATATTTTTTATTTTTCCTCCTCCTGTCATAGAATGTCAAATTTAGGGGAGTTTTAGGTTGATTGAAGCTGATCAGAAGAATGACTCCTGTTTTACATGCCAGTTCCAATAGAAGACTCTGATTTGACCCAGTGTTGAAAACAATTTTTGAAGGAAAGTTTACGGTTTTAGGAAGCAAAACTTTCATTTGATTTATGTATGCCAAAGTATCTTGATCTTACCTTATAAATACAACACAATTGTGTTATTTAATTGCTAAATGTTTGAGGAAGTTTTTTATTCTTTTTAAAGGTGTCTGTCAACTTCACTAGTAGTAAAGTCACAATTTTGCTACTATTTGCATATACATCTATCTGTTTATGTGGTCAGACCAAAAAGAATTGAACCCGAAGTTTCCACTGCATGGAAAATTAAAAAATTCTAAAAAGGCAACAAGAATTCCCCTGTTTTTTAAAAAAGTAAAGTTTACTCAATTAACTATGAAAGGTGAACATTTCATTAAGCAGTAAGTCAAACTGGTTTGCATAGAAATGATCTTAATGAAACAGAACCTTAAAACCTAAATTCTTAGGCTTTGATCTGTGATTTTTAAGACAGGACCTCTAAACTCCTACCTGTCATTGAAGCATCTGACCACTCCTGGATACCCACAAGGATTTCCACATTTCCAGATGCAGTGGTACCATGTGGTATTTGGAATGGAAAACTCTTGGATTTTGTGGCAACAAGCCTGTTGCTTCTTGCTTCTGAGCACCATCCCGTACATAGCTCTGGCCCTGGCAACCCACCGAGTTAATAGGTGATGTATCCAGAAAGCAGACAATGGAAAACTGGTGGATTTCTTGAAACAATCGTCCAGGAAACATGATTCATCCAAAAGTTTAAATGACACTCAATTCTGCATGTAAAATAGAATAATGTGAATAATGTGGATTTTTATAAATGAACATTTGCTAGTTTTGTAGAGACAATTGAAATTCTTTTTGTCAATGTCAACCTTTCTCCTTCTTCAAATTGTTCGTGAATACTATATCCCTTATTTCTTGACTGAAGAAATCGTTTTCACTTGCATACACACCAGTTGGTTTTTTCTGACTAAGATGAGTAAAAACGCATATGATATTTAAACTGAACATGTAGTATAGCTCAGTCCTAAATCTTTTCCTAATCTGACAGTAGAGATCACTACCTTAGTAACAGTTTATTAATCAGTTGGGAGGAGTGGGGGAGTGGGAAGAAGAGGAGAATGTACAACACACCTTTTCATTCTGTAATGTGTTTTCTTTGTATTTTTTTTATTATTATTATGTAGTGCCGTATGTTACCGGAAAAAAAACTGCATAAGCCTACAAACCTGTGACATATCTTGCTAAATGCCAGTGTGGACAGAAATGTTAAGCTGCACTTGCTCCACTTGCTCATATGCCTTTCCTGGAATTTCCCAGTAGTATAGAACAGTTAAGTAAAAATTAGCTGCATTTTTGGGGAGGGCTTTGATTGGTTGGTTGGTTGATTTGGGGAGTGGAGTTTTCATTGTTGGTTTTGTTCGGGTTTTTTTTTTCCTATTTTTCTTCAGTTTCCAGTGAGGAAAAAAAGAAACAAAACCCAAACCCCAAAAACCTGGAAGTTTACCAATGATTTGCTTAGTGAAGGACATTTCCATTTTTTTTCTGTATGCTTTACTTTGAACTAGATGAATATGAAAAAAAGTGATAAATGAATCTGTAACTAACCCTAGCGATCTTCAGCAGATGCAGAAAGTAATCTGATCTCAGGTAGTATGCAGTACACCTAGAAACGATTTCATTGCTCTCGTTTTGGAAGCTAAGAATTATATCAACATACTTCAAACGGAATCCTGGAGTTTATCGTTAACATTCTGAATGTAATTCATTACCTATTGTACACATGTGAAATGAAACTCAGTCAAGTTAATAGTATATTATGTGATGTCAGGACCTTTTGTTTGGAAATATGCTTGTGCACAGCAGTCCAAGAAGTGTTTGTATTTTTAATGAATCTTTTCTCCTTTCATCCTCTGAATTTCTGTTCCCCTTCCTGCCTGAAAATTACTTTTTTTTTTTTTTCTCTTTAGCTGTAAGAAATGCACTCTGCATGTCCTTGGTAGTCTCCATTTGATAGCTCACCATGGTATCTCCCTGAATTTTTCCATCTATATTGGATTCACAGCATATAATCTTTGAGCATTTTATTTTTTACCCTAGGAGCCGGTTGCTAGCATTAATTACTCTGGAAAATCTCTTTCTTATCTGCTCAATGCTTTTGAAGTCTTAATAAAATCATTTTTTAGTAGCATAATCTCTTTTGGCATATTCTTCAACAAATCTTCAGCTGTTTCTGTTATTTATTGTTTTTATTTATCTTTGTGGCCATCATCTGGAGAAATACTTGATCTTATCAGCTTTATTTTATTGCCAAATTCTAGTTCCAGGGAAACAAATCAGTTTTTGTTGTTTTAGTGTAATGGGACTGAAATTTGACTTTTAGTTGAAAAATCTTGGCAAAAGAAGAGGTATGAGAATAAACTCCCAAGTTAGCGCAAATTTTCCCAACGCAGCAACTTCTGAACTCAAAGCCCATGAACAACAAAAGCAGGTTTAGGACTAATCAGGCTTGCTATGACTTAGTGAGGCTGCCTCTCAGCACAACCTATTTTTTTCATAAATCTAAATTTGACAGTGATCACCAAAATGTGGTCTGGTAAGAGTCAAGAAGTGGGATGACTACATATACCCCAGTTTTGGTCCACGTAACTGGTGCTGTTATATCTCTGCTTTTCTGATGTTAAGATTTTGAAATGGGCACAGCAGTACGCAGTACCTATGCAGAGCTAAGCACTGCTGTTATAACTCACAGACTGCTTGAGCCGACAGCAATTAAAAGACTGCCAGTCCAAATTACCTAGTACAAAGAAGTCTGTAAAATACAGTGCTATAATACTGTTAAAATTACTATATAGAACATCTGTGATATGAAATCCCTAATTTGTGTAGATAAGTGATTTCTTGAAAGTAGAGAATTTATGGACTTCAAACAACTGAGAATGTTACCTACCACGTTTTCTAAATTTCAGACCCATGTTCTTACCTGAGTCTCAGATCTCTTAAGTGCTTATTACTTCATAATATCATCCCCATGTTTACAACCTACTGACATCCTTCTAAGATATCTTAACATCTGTGCATTTATGAAAGTGGTATTTTCTGATGGGAGTGTTAAATATTCTGTGGAGTATAAAAACCAAACCTAACCCAAATCCAAACCAACCCCGCTCAAAAAAAAAAAAAAAAAAAAAAAAAAAAAAAAAAAAAAAAAAAAAAAAAAAAAAAAAAAAAAAAAAAAAAAAAAAGCAAAAGAAAACAAAAAAACCCCAAACCACCCAGCTGAAGAAAAACACCACCCCACCCTGACTTCATCCGCAAAGTGTTGCTTAAATGTTTCAGAAGTGTTTTAAACACTGAAGAAGTGGGCTTCTGCAAACTTGCTTCTGATTTCTTCTTCTTTGGAGGGCTGGTAAGGAGCCCTTTCATTTTGTTTTAAGATTTTGTGAGTAGAATAGAGAACACTATCTTATGTTTTACCAGAAGTGTAATAATGACAATTTAAAGGGGAACAAATTTTTAAGTTGCTGCTTTTGTCAGTTCTGAATACAGCAGTTCTTCAAAACATGACCATTCCTGAGAAACTTTCTTGACACTGCTCATTTCCAAAATGAGCTCCAAGTAATAGTGGTTATACTTACAATAACATTTGAAAGCTATCTACTTTGCAGTTCCTAGGGAGTAAACTTCATGCTGGCATCAGTCTGAAAGATAATTTGAAAGTTCATCCTTGTTTTCTTTTAAAATTATTGTTTCTTTGGTATGATTTTGTAAGGAAATTTATTTATAGAAACAAAACAAACAGAATAATTTTGATTAAACATACCTCACATGTAAAACACGAATTTGAGTGTGCCAGGAACAGCTTTTCAGGTCTAAATGGTGGTATGTGGTTCCTATTGCACACAGAGCGCTATGTCAGAAAGTGGGGGAGTAAATTCACAGGCAATTCTGGGCACAGGCTGAACTCAATTGGCAAACTAAGCTTTGCACACTCAAAAGCTCACGTGCCTTTAGCATTTGTGGTTAGCTCCAAAGAATAATCTTTACCTGAGCTTCCTACACCCAGTTAAAACTTGAGGATACGTGCATTGGTTTCAGTCTCTAGCCTTGATTCAGCTACAATAAACTGAAAGTGATTCATTGAAGATAATGGGATCAAATTCCAAAAAAATAAAATTAGTCCAATAATTTCACTGTCCACTACAACCTGGTCCAGATAGGCAATCCTGGTAACCTTTCAAGACTCTAGAGAGCTGAAGGTGACAAGGAACACGATTTAACTTTTAGTCTTCCCTTGTAGTTCTTTTTCTTTTGCCCAACTTGGGCTCCCTAACTAGTCTCCAGGTATCTGAGTTTTGCAAAGAGCAGAAACAAACATCTGTTTCACATGGAACAAATGTAACACTGTTTCTAATAACAGACCTATAAAGCAAACAAAGAAGTTCAAAACAAACAAAAATGTAAATGAGTACACTAAAAGACTGAATTGGCACAAGTGATGAATGTTCTAATAAATCTTTTTCTCTTAAAAATCTTGAGTAATTTATTTTCATATTTAGAGAGAATCTGAAAATTTTCATTCTTAATTATGCAGGCCATATCACTACATGTGTTGTTGGCCCTAAATCCTGAGTCATCCTGCTCAAATATAACTGTAACTGGCATGCTAATTCCCCTGGAAGAAAACATTTGACAAAATTTAATAATCTACTTCCTGGTTTTCTTTTTTCTTTTTTATTTTATTTTTTATTTTTACTGGAGTGAGTCTAATTACTGTAAAATATTTCTATCGATGTGGCTTCCAGCTGTTAGTTCTGAGGGATAGATTTTTACTGAGTAAATAAACTGTAGGAAGTAACTCTGATTATCTTGGATCTTGTGAATTTCATGCTCTAGCTGTCAGTTCTATTAATACCAGTCCCATACACCTGAAGCTTGAGACTGTATAGTAAAATATCTATGTATGTGACAAATTACTCTCCCCAAGGAAACTTTTCCAGGTTTTTTTTCTTTTTCTTCTTTTTTTTTTTTTTAAAAATTTCATCTTGGATAGGATGAGATTGCTATTGCACTGATACTGCCCTGGCCTTTCAAATGTTCCTTATTGCAAACAGGGGAAAATTAAGCATGATTCTTCTGTGAGAGGAAAAAAACCCCACACATTATTGATCAACAAGTTAATCTCTATGTCTCAAAGCACATCTGATATATGCATATTTTTTTCCTCTTGAATATTAAATGAATAACTCTAGTGTTTCCAGAGGAACAGATGTGATTTCCTTGTTACTATTAGTTTATGTTTACAATTCACTGATATTTTTCTACAAGAATGTCTTTCTTGCAGCTGACTGGATGGATATAAACCACATTATTTTGAAATGTCTAGTTATATGAAGTGTATTCCAGGCTGGGAAAAACATGGAGTATACAATTATTTGAGTCAGAGAACGAACTTGTGAAACAAACAAAAAAAAGCCAGATAAAATAGATTTTAAGTCTCTAGCTTTAAGTAAATGAAAGCTCTTAGAAAACCTGGATAATAAGGATGACAGCTGGTTAGGATTCTTTTTTTTAAATAGTTTCTCTTTGAAAAGTGCTGCTTCAGCAAAACCAAGTGTTTTATGGGGATCTGCCAGTTTTGATGGATCTTCAGTTAGAAGAGGTTTCTCAAACCCAGGAGTAGGTTTCTCTCCAAAATGAGAAGATCAGAACAACAACTCAGTTGTGGAACTCACCTGACTTTGTCAATACAGCTACATTTCTCTCTGCCTTATTGTCCAATTCCTCTTTGCCTCATCTCCCTATTTTCTGGTTTGCAAATGAGTCTAGAAGGATGTTACAGAAATTCGTCTATAGGAATACCTAAGCAGTTTCCATAAGTGGAACTGTTTCACATTGATTAAAAAGAGAAAGACAGCTGCTCTGCTTTTTTTGTTGTTGTTTGTTTGTTTTTTTTTTAATGGAAGAACAAAACAAAGTTGCCTTCTATATGAACTTTGGAAATGTTTGAATGTTCCATGGATTGACAACTCCACTTCCAAAACATCTCTAATTATGTGTTCTCAAGGGAGATTTTAGTTACACACACGTGGGGACAGACAGTAGGTGGATGGTCATGTGTCTGTGGCAGGCAAATATTTTGTTTTTGAAAACTCACGACAATAAGGACAAGAATTATGATAGTTCTCCTTAACAAACAATGTTTTGGTCTTTTCATGATTAAAATGAAGAGTACAGAAAATCAGCCTCATTAGAGTGAGTATCTATAGGGTAGGTGCTGAGCCTGGATGTTTTACAGATAGCAAAAAACCTCCTGACTCCAATCAATAATTTCAAAGATAAGAATATTATGAGATGATGTGACATACAATTGCTTCTTTACCTAAAGCCTGTGTCATGGAAAAAAAAATCAGGAGACATATATTTTTTCAGCAGCTGGGAAGGTTTAATATCTATTATCTATCTGTTGCAGAAAATCAGATCTTACTTGAGAAAGAGCTAGGTTTATTACAAATACAGAAATAACGGAGTATCCTTTTTTTTTCCTGTATTCCCTCCGAAACTGTGTATGTTTAAACAACTTTTGGAACTGTTACAATCCAACATCTGTACAGGACATGGAATTGGATGATTCAGAAGATGAACTATGGTGGAAGTTGCCTTAAGACACCACCAAGCCCCTGATGCAAAGAACGTTACATGGAGACAAAGCCAGTTGTGGACTGACCTATAAGATTGCTGACCTAAGCACAAAAAAACAGGGAACGCTGGAGAGGAAAAAAAAATATAGTTATATATATAGTCATGGAGAAAGAAAAACAAGCTAAACACCTTAATTTAGACTTTTCCTTTAGTTTAGGAATGAGAGATTGAGTCCATTATTCACATAATGAAAGCCACATTCAGGCAGCCAAATCTTCAAGATGGTTTCTGATATAAGTTAATTAAGAGGTTGCCTGAAGTTTCTCGTGTGATGGCATCATACAAACTGCTGCTGAACACATAAATGTTGCTACATTTAGCTGTTACTGCATGGTGTTAGGACAAGAAAAGCTATAAAGATCTTAGAAAACACTTGTATGCCTTTGCAATAAATAATCTCTTAAAGTAATAGAAAGTAATGAAAGGTACTTATCTAAATAGACACATAAAATCTATACAAGAATACTTAATCAGGGGACTGGGCTGGAATAGGAGATGATATATGCAATTTGTCACGACTAAGTCAAAATATAAAAGTAACATACTGGGAGGTCTTAGGTATTCATATTTGCTTGCTTTCCAAAAATGGAAAGTTCCTCATATTAATGCAATTAGTAATATGACCAATAATAGAAATACATGATTTAAAACTGTGTTTCAGAGAGTTGTCTTTGAATTTCTGAGGTACCCTATGCTCTTTTCCTGCTTAGGGACTCAAATTACCCAACTGTTTTGATTTGTATTAGCAAAGTGCTATCTTGATAGAATAATATTTTTGTTTAAATAGGAAACAAAAATATCTTTTGGAAGCAAGAAGATAGTTGAGAAAAATTTGGATTAAACTAGGGAGAATAAAAATAGTCAAAGCATATTAAGCTGTTAAGAAAACTCTGTGGTAAAACAGGGAAGTAGTGATAGAAAAAGATGTGGGTAAAGTTAATTTCTGTTGGTGCCACTGATCAGAACTACAGGACAGCATATGCTAGTAAACGGCTAAGTAAACAAGCTCAAGTTAATAGGTTTTCTCCAGGAATCTGAGCTATCATGAATGTTTCTGTACTTTACAACAGTACACTAAACCCTTTATTACTTAAAATGGGAGTGGTATGAACCTCAAATGACAGAGGGCAGAAATGATCCCAGAAGACTCAACTGTGGTTTGAAGACACATGCTCTTTAGAAGCACGCTAATCACTGAGTATTTTACCAAAAAACAAACAAACAAAAAAGGATAAAAAAGGTATTATTTCAGTTTCTACATTCTCCGACTATCTGCTCTGCAGTTTACAGAGACGCTGAGCTGATGTCAGTTAAGAATTGAGTTGTCATGGCACCTCATTCTTCTTTAGATAACTGGATTGAACAGAATGATAACCTTAGTTGTCTTGGCCATATTGAAAGCCCTCAAGAAAAAAATACGAAGAAAATTCTGTAAATAAGTAATTCTGCTGATCGTAGTGGTTAGAACAAGGATTTAGTGTGGATGCTAAGCATCTCTCTTTCTTTCCAAAAACTTACTGCAACCTACCACTGACGCAGTTTGAGTTTTTTCATGATGGCTGCCATTTTTCCTTAGCAACAAAGTAGGCCATTCTTCTTTTAAATAGACATTTCTTGCAAAGGAGATAGTCAGAATGATTAGCCATTTTGATTTTGTGAAATTCTACACCTGGTTTACCAAAATAGTTCCTCTCTCTTGAGATACTGAAAGTCAGAAATATAATTTTTAAAAGTTATTTTTTCATTTTGTAACTTAGCCAAATTACTAAATGAAATTTATAATGGAAAGGAAGATTTTCCTCCTCATCTAAATTATTCTATATTTTCTGAATGACATACAGGATATGGTGTATTCAGTTGTTTAGTTTCAAATGGACAAACATTTTTTAAAATATACAGAATTACAGTATATTATAATATGAAAAATGTCTTGATAGAAATGTCATGGCACTTCCAATAGTAAAATGGTTAATCATATATTTCTAGGCATTGTATAAATAAATTAACAATCATTTAAATGCATTTTTATATAATAATAGTTGAGTTAGTACTTCATTTTTTAGGTCAAGATGGGTTAAGTAACTTCAATAATTTGTTTCAGTGATACCTTCTTTCAGCTGCTTTTCTTCAGATTTAAAATTTTGAATTAGTGTCCATAGTTTGCCTTGTCCTCTCTTTTGATGTGCAGGACACACACACACTTCTTTCTTTTTTTTTTTTTGACGTAAGCTACCTGACAGTCTTAAAATGTACTCTCTTTATATAGGTTATCATGGGTAGATTTTACAGTACCACATTGGCTTTTGTCTCTTTTCATACAGCCGGCAGCTCGTTCAGCATTTTTAAACCATGGCTGTGTAAAATACACCCAAATATTCGTATTTACTATTTGTCTGATGTTCATCCAATTGAGTTATTGGAAGGTTTGCAAAAGTGCAGTACTTAAGCTTCCAGAAGAAATACCAGCACATTCCCTCCCTCAAAACCCAGCAATGTAAATTGTCTGTAGTAGTTGCTCCTTTGAGTAACATTTAAAACTTAAGTGAAGGGTTCTTAAGTTTTACAACCATGTGGTATATAATTCGGCAGTGTTTATTAACTTACCATTTTTATTTGATGAACTTCCCAAATTTTTCATAAAAGCAGATTCTCTTTGTTATCTGTCTCTTTCATGTTGGTTTTCTTACAGTGTTCACCATCGTCTTCCAAAAGCACATTAAGTTACAATGTTAGTATATGTCACACGTGGTTTATTGTCTCCGAAGAGAGAGGAGGAGGAACAGCACAGGAATTGCTACAGTGTTTTTCATATACACCAAGTATGCATGTTGCTGAATTTTAACTTTCAACAATTCTGGAGAAATGTGCCTTCCCCTTGATGCAGGAGTCAGGAGATGCTCTGTGTGTTCGTGTGTTTGTGTTCGCTAAACGTGACAGTGGTAAGGACAGAGGGGAGGATGAGGGGAAGGAATATTTATTTTACTCTCAATTAAACCTGGAACAGATGTCGTCTACCACAAATGACTGTGACCCATACCACAAAGAATTCAATTTTCCGCAGAAATCAAATCACCTCTTGTGGCTTCACATGCAAACCGTTTAAAAGGTGTTTTAAGTTGCCATGGAACACATGGAGACAAAGACTTTGATTTCATATTCCATGGAAAGATAGTGTGTTTATCAGACAAGAAGCCAGATAGGTTTGTAATATCCTGGACCACTGTAAGAAGGTATCAAGGTGTTATGTTCATGCTCATAAGCATTAGTAGGGTTCCCATCCTCAATGTTACCAATATTTACAACTGCTTCTGCATCTTAGACTTCATTAGTTAATTTAATCTTCCTAGTACACTTAAAGTTACATTGTTAACTACTTTCCTTGTGGAAAGTTTCCTTGGGGTTTTTTTACTATTTCACTCCCCCACCAGAAAAAAAAAAAAGCGTATGTGTTAATTACAATAAAGTACAGTGAAGTACCAAAGAATGACATAATGTGATGTAGTTAACTGCTGACTTTAATTTTTGAAACGCTATATAGAATTCTTTAAACCTTTTTGCACATCAGAACACGTTAAATTGACGTGTTTAAACTTTGCATTTAAGCATTTGGTTTTATTCTTGGGTCTGTGGCTTCTTGGAGTTCTCGAAGTTTTCTCTTCAAATTGTTGCGATTTAGACAAAAATGGAATTAATAAGAATTTTAACATATAATTTTCTAAATATCTTATGAAAATTTTGCAAAAGTATACTGAAGTAGCACAACCTGTGCAACCTTTTTTTTTTTTTTCATCTGGTGCTTTGGGGCTTATTCATCCCTAGACTGTGTTGTTTCTGTTCTCATTACAACTGAATCTGGAGTTTAATCTTGCTTAGCCCACAATTCTTTATCTTTTCAAATGTTCACTTATTTAATTTTTTCCCCCTAACAAATAATGATCAAAAATTCAATACCTTAAAAAGCTTATTTAAAACCCCAAACCAGGAATTTATTTGTGAAGCTGGCTGCGTATAGAGCTGTTTAGTCAAATTAATGCATTTTCAGATTGTTGAGTTTCACAGGATAATGCAGACTCCGATCTAAACACCTTCATTTTAAATGCATTTATCTGCATTATGTTTGCAAATAGTTCCATTCATTTGAGTAGCTCCATGAGACCTGTAAGTGATAATGTACAACTTTACAGAGCCTCAGTCTTCCCCTTTGTCTTCCATTCTCCTTTGGTGTAAGTCATAATGAGAGCTAGTGTGCACAGGAGTGCATCAGATACTGTATTTTAGTTGCAAATCCCTATTTCACTACCAGTGACAACACAGAACTTGCTACTCAACTTGCAGTGAGATGTTCCAAAGACATAACTGGAAATCAAATAGTAGATTGTGGCCTCTCATCTTCGTTCAACGTAAGAAAGCAGGAAGAGCTGTGATATAAGCTGAAGTCTTTATGCCATAACACTAAGTTAGTTTATAAGTCACTTTTTAGAATTGCTCAGGGGACCCCCAAAAGAAAGAAAAACACAAACAGCAAAACAAAATAAAGCGGAAAAACCCCTTAGAATTGTTGGAGTTGGAATTTCAGAGCCTATAGCTAGGGATTATAATAATTCTTACTCTCTGTTCTCAACAGTCATAAAACTTTTAACACAGAAGTGCTAACATGCACATGTTCTGGCGTTAAAAGGGGTTTGCACAATTTACATGCTTGAGCACATGCAAAAACCTTTCACAACTCATGATGTTATTTTTTCAAAGGAAGCCTGGGGATCTTTAGAATTTTAGAAGTCATTCTTTGTCGTTACACAAAGATCACTGTAAGATTGTCACCATTTCTTTGAAAGAGAGGAAAAAGACAAAGAAGCTGTA
Organism: Buceros rhinoceros silvestris; assembly: GCF_000710305.1. Taxonomy (NCBI): domain Eukaryota; kingdom Metazoa; phylum Chordata; class Aves; order Bucerotiformes; family Bucerotidae; genus Buceros; species Buceros rhinoceros. Next base: position 16,609 of record NW_010388911.1, on the reverse strand, counting down.
TTTAATATGTTCTCTTAGAACAAGGTCACTTTCAAAATGTGTGATTTCACATAGGCACAAGTTCACTGGGTTCACCTCTGGCAGCTGGGGTTTTCTGGTGGCTTAATATCTTCCCCTTGCTTACCCTTTCCTTGGGGACTGCAGGAGTCATGTTTCCTGTGATACACAAAAAAACAATTTCAAGGCACAGGGAGTTGTTCTGTTCAGACATAATTGTCAATTTAAAACGTATTTTTGTAAGAGTTTCTATCTGCTTTTTATGACCCACGTAAATTAAAAGCATTCGTCATACACACACTTTAGGCATTCATGATAAGGTTTTATATACTGAGATGAAAAATTTACCCGTTTAAATAAAAAATCAGGTTATTATTTGTAAAGTATAGAAATGCATTATTCTAAAGTCAGTTGCCTACTTATAAAAATAAGGCTATTTCGAAAAGTTGAAAAATATAGCAAAAATGTTGATTAAGGTACTGTGGAAATACTGCTTAAAAACAAAACTGTTTAAAGATTAACATAGTACAATGTTTTCTAGCACCTGTAAGATGTTATATCACATCAAAAATTTTCATTCACACTAGAGCTTTGTGGGCTTTTCTGTGGCTGAATTTTTTCTAGTGTGGCTAGAAGATGGAGTAGGGCAACAATATAGAGTATGCTGTAAGTATGACAATAATGTAATGCAAGATAAAAAGGAGCAGATACAAAAGAAGAAAAATACCTGCCTAATGAAGAGTCCTGTTGCACCTCATGGGATGCCTTTAAGAACTTGTAATATGTGAGCTGCTGATAACTATAGAACCTGCTACTAAGGATTTATTTCACCCTAATGGGGTGACCAAGCCAGAAGATTTTGTTTTACAAGGATGAAGGACTTCTTATTTCCTTTAATTATAAACTGTTAAAAAAAAAAACCTTTTCTGACACTGACAATAATGTGAATGTGCCTAATTAGAAGGGATTTTTAATAAAAAATAGATTTTAAGGTTATGACAAGCATTAATGAATTATACTTAATATCATAGTGAGAGGAATGAAACTACTTTCAGTGTTGTTTTGAAAACTCTAATCCTTATTTAAAATGTTTATTTTCAGTTTTTCAGTGTGAGCCTTTTCAGAAAGACAAAATTAATTTTTTTTTTTAAATCACATTCATTAAGCGATGGCATTTTACAAAACACTAGCTCAAATAAGTATTTTTGTTTACCTTAATGAGTTCTAAATCCCTAGCTGTTCTGACACTAGTTTCTACCAGAGAAAGCTTTTTGGTTTTTTTCCAGTTTCCTGGTGATGAAATTAATAATAACGACTAACACTCCATTGGCAGTATTTTGTAATTTGCCAGTGTAACTATAGTTAAAAAAATCAACCCTATTGCCCTTTTAGTTGTTTGGTATTTTATTTTTAATTTACAAGTCTTTAAGTACAACAGAGAGAGAATCAGATAAGAAAAAGCCACATAACATTATTAACTTCAAAGATGTTACCCTTGATTTAGTATGTCCCAGGAAGCAGAGCTGAAGTCTTGGAGGGTCATCTAAAGAAGTATTACCGCCTGTTTCTCCTATCCTCTATCTCCTATCTCCTTACTCTCCTCTCTCTTACTCTCGTATCCTCTTGCTCTCTTACCTAGGCATCTGCTGGAAGTTACGGGTGGAGACAGGATGCTGGGCTAGATAGGGCCCTTTTCTTGTCTGTTTCTTTTTTATCATGTATTGCTAATAAAAGTGTGTTTAGGGGATAATATAGTCTTACAGTTCTATGTCTAAATAGATACTTCCTTGCTTGCAGCTTAAACGGTGGTCTGTCATTTTGTTGTTAAAATGTAACAATTTTCGGGAAAACAGATCTTGTATGCATGATTCTGCGGTATCTTCTGATATCCTTCAGAGAAAGAAGCAAAATATCTTCCAAACTGTAATTTTTCAAGGTGTCAGAAAAAACATTTCTATACTTTACTTCAGGATGTTTATTTTGTTCTGAGACTTGCCACACATTTAGGTCACATTCTTTAAGCCCTAGGATGCTCCTCAATGTGACTTTGAGGAGAGCAATAATCTAACTCTTCTTTTAGATTTTTATTTTTAATTCTCAGGTTTTGTTAATATACATTCTACATGTTCAGGTTGGACCAAATGATCCTCAAGGTTCCTTCCAACCTAGTATTCTATGATTGTAGAATCTTTTCTGTAATGTAATAACTTCTGTGACATCTCAACCTGAGTGAAAGACTCGTAAGCAGAGATGATATTTCATTTGAGATGATAGGCTCTTTTAGTCAGTTATATACACATATACATGGTTGTTTTGTGATTGGCTGTACTGTAGATCTGTCAAATGCTTTAGAAATTGTGTAAACAACCAAATCCCAATATTTTCCAGTTTTGGACTGCAGTTGAAATATATAATCTCCGTTTTCTTCAAGAAGGGACCACTGTTTTTCTGTTTCTTATCGGATGCACAGTCTCTCATAAATAAAGATGTTTTTCCATTTTATTTTGCATTGTTTGTATACCTGGTGTGAGACCAAAACATTTTAATCATTGAAATGGATTGACATCTAATTCTGATTGTGCCAGAAACGCACAATTCACTGGTCTCCAGTTTGGAATTTGCTGTTTTAAGAGGGTCGCAAAAGTGTATTTCGGGACATAGCAGATTGTAGGCAGAATAATTCTGTGCTCTAAGAAAGCTCTAGTGCGAAGATTGTAAAGTCTTATTAACTGGGTCTCAATATGCAGTGTGAGCAAACTGCTGTTAAGGGTCATAAATAAAAATTAAGAAATGTTTAAATATGGAATTATGTAAATACAAACCATGTGAGGCATTAAGAAAAGTCATGCTAAATAATCAAGCTCTAATTCATTGCACCTCCCCACCTCTCCAAACTACAGTAAGGCTTCTGTAAAGGAAACAAAATCATAGTAAATGAGGAGCTCATTTCTCCTTAGATTATTTGAATGTTTCTTTCACAAATATATTAAAATTCATCAAGAACATATCAATATGAGTTTTTTCTTTAAGATTTGCACATAGGCTAGAGAAACTGAAGTAAACAAGTTGGGAAAGGTATTTCAGACTCTTTTAAACTTCTTTTTAAAATAGTGCTTTACACCTCATTACACAGCCTGAACAAATCACATTACTGCTGAAACCCTGAATAGGAAGAATGGATACAAAACAAATCTTTAAATTTTAATGATGAAAAAGTGTCTCTACAAATAGCACACTCATTTAGAGGATGTAGATGCCATGACCATAGTCAACAAGAAAAGAAATCGAATTTAGGTATACAGGAGTGTGGAATCAATGCCATAAATGAAGTAAACAGTATTTATTTATATACTTTGCATCCTCAGGGGCACCAAGTCCTGCCTCATTTGCTACTCAAGAGAGATAGAAAAGCTATACATATTACTGTGCAATAGGCATAAGACTTGATGCTAAATGGCTGAATAAAAATATGCAGTGTAGTAAGAAAGTCTTCATATGAATGCAAAATCTCAACAACTTGTTACATAAAGAGATGCTGAGAACATATTAAAATAACTAAAACCAAATACGCAGTATTTAAAAATTTTGTAATAGAAATGTTCTCTATTTTTTTAGTTATACATAAAAAAATAAAAATGTAAATGCTATGACAGTTTCCAAACATTATCTGATTTAATTTCTTAATAATATCAATAAATGGCTGTGAATAATGTAGTTTCTGAAAGTTTCTTAAAGTAAATCTTCACTAAACAAAGTTAATTGAATGCCTTAATATATTTTATCAAAAAAAGATTTCAGTGATCACAAAACCAAATAGACAATGTAAGATTTCCTACACTCTAAAGTATTTTTGACATACAAAATATGTCTGCCAATGAAGAAAGTGAATATTTTTTCATTTATTTAATTCTCTGTATTCAGTTGATAACTTGATAATAGACTTTCTTACAATTAATATATTGTAAGGCTAAAAAACAAAAATAAAGATTGAAAATCGAAGTTATAGAGGGACCAGATGTGAAATTCAAATGACTGAATTGAACAATTACGAAAACGTATCACAGAACTTCAAATTGCTATTAACTTTTTAATCGATAAGCACTTTCCACTTTGTTACTTGAAGTACATTGTGCTTCTCCTTGTGGAAATTAATGAGTTTCCTGTCAGCCTGCTGAGGTCCCTCTGAAGGGCAATACAACTGTCTGGTGTATCAGACACTTCTTCCAGTTTTACATCATCAGCAAATTTGCTGAGGACACACTCTGCCCCATCATCTGGATGTTGAATAGATTTGGAACCAGTATTGACGTGGGGTACATAGCTAATTACTGGCCTCCAACTACACTTGAGATCACTGATCTCCACCCTCTGGGACCAGACATTCAGCCATTTATCAGTATGATGGATAACTCCTGATCTTCTCAGTCTGCTCTACCATAGGGTCCTAACGCAGAGCAAACACTTCCTTTGGCACAGGCTGGTCTTCAGATTTGTGTCCTGTGTGGAAGGTGATTTTGGGTTTGCATTGTGCAGCATAGGCATATCCGGCAAGATCTTAGTTTTGGTGACCATGAGAAGGCTACTTCAAAATGCTTGCCTATAGTTTCTACATTATGGTTCAGTCTGAATAAGTTAAAAAAACAGAAGCAAACAGCAATTAGATTGTTCACTTTTGAAATCCACATAACTACCACTTTCCCCAGCCTATGTCATCATACCTGTTAGTAAGTTACTTATGCAAGAATCTTGCACTAACAAAAGTTCCTGTCTGGTGAAGTCTCTTGGAAAAAGGGGAAAAGCTGGGAAGAGTATCCTACACACTAATACATAAAGCTTTCAGAGAGTGTCCATTTCTCTTTTCATCCTTCAGTAAATTATGTGTTCCTCAAATTTTGCTGTCTTGATTGGCTCTTTTAAGAGCTTATTTCTGCTTATAATTATTTCACTGACTGGAAAGGTGCCCAGAATCCTGCTGCTTAGGGTCTTTGGGAGGCTACCTCTACAATTTTCCATCATCCACTTCTTGTTAATCCTTTTAGATTGGGGAATGGAAAGCAAGTGATGGGCCAATCCCTGTTGTGGCATATAGTGAGAGTTTCACAGTCACTTTCCACATTTTGTAGTGACAAGACTGCTGAGTACTGCTTTGTCTGCTGCTTTTGGCCCTGTAAAACTTTAAGGCTGTCTGGAGCAATTTAAAATCTCCGTTCTCATCTGAGACTTTAGCTAATTCACATAGAAAACTGAGAATAGAAGCAGGACTTAATTATTAATTTTGGAGCACTTCTGCATTTAATGAAGAACATCCACCAGTGTTTTCTAATAAACTTTTCAGTTTTTACATGGACATTTGAAAATAAAATATGCAATACCAAAGAACAATTCAGCTGATATATGATGTATATAGTCTCCAGAAAAAACATGTGACAGATATGACAAAAAAGTTGATGTATTTTATCGTTAACATTTAATATGGCATTCTGACAACTACAAAATATTTCAGACAGTGTTTTGCCATTGCCATTGGTTTAACAACAGGTCGGCTTAATTCCAATTCCATCGTGTTGTATTTGCTGTTTCAATGGAGGCAACAGTATATTACTAGCAAGGCAGAAGAGAACTGAAATAATGCTTAAGAACTGTCTGAAGCCTGATCCGAATAGTTAAGATATCCATTAAACATTTAAAAAAATCTGTGAATGAAAATCCACTGAAGGTTAACGGACTTCTTTCACCTGTGAGACAGACCATGAAAGAAAAGGGATTTTCCATCAGCAGCACTAGACTTAAAACCTTAAATACAGGCTTCATTCATCTTTGTCCATTCTTCATTTTGATTATAAACCAGTTCTATCCTAAGGTGGATTAGAAAGAATCTACTAGTGGCCACCAGAGAAGACATAATCAAGAACAGTAGTAATGAAAAACCAGCAGAAATTCTTACTCCATCATATTTCACAAAACATTTTTATAAGTTTCCCTGTGCTATAATCAGTATACACGAAGTTCCACTTTTAAACTTTTCAGACTGGAATCCAAAAGGTTATACGCATTGCAGTTCTAGATGTACCCTCCAGGTACACCCTGAATTTTCTAGAAAGGTCACGTTAAACTCCAAGGATATACAATTTTCGTGGTATAAAATAGTTCACTGAGTATATTACCAGCAAATTTAAAACAATTAATTTAAGATAAAAATGTCTGGATGTGTGAGGAAACTACTACTTTATGTTAAAGAACGAGAGGTTGTAGCTAAAAGTTTAGTTTAATAGGAATGAGAAGACTTCTAGGTTTACGTATTATGAAAAGATATTTCAATTATTATTCTGTACTTTACAGTAATATTGCCTGTGGCTACCATGATAGCATGGTTCCATAATTACTCACTTTTTAATGTTGGAATTCTGTAAATACTGTGCAGCTAATGCATGTGTTTGGTTGGCTATTTGTTTGGTTGACCTCGCTATTGATTTCTGAATCAAGCTCAGGCGAACGTGCATTGTTATTTTTTCAGCCTTGGGTCTCTTCTAGTATTATTCTTGAATAATATGATTAATTATTTATTTTTTCATAATGAACACATATTTTCTAGATACAAAATCTGTGGAGTCTGCATTTCAGTTTTAAATTGTTGGGGTTTATTAAATTAATTTGCCTATGCGTTTATTTAACAGGAGAAGAAGAGAAACGAAACACAAAATTGCTTCTCTGGGATATGGTTGAAGGCATGTGTTCTTAAGCAGGTGCTTACTTTTTAGCATTGTAAAAACTGGGAAAG
>NW_010388911.1:7065-9766 GCF_000710305.1 Buceros rhinoceros silvestris | reverse complement strand
AGTTTACATGCATTTCATTATCTATTTTTGTTAGAATATCTTTATTGGCTTTTTCTCACAGAGGTGATTGTACGAGTTTTATATTCAAATCTGAAAAATGTCAAAAAGACTTCTGCAAGTAATTGCAAAGAACTATGAAATTATACTAAAGCAGCTACCAGTAAGTTAATACAGGGTTGGAAATGGTGCCCAAGATATTTGGGTTTCATTGTAAGTTATATTATATTTTATTTAATCGACTCATGCTTTCTTTGAATTTTAATACCATATTTCAATCAGTTAGAAATACATCTGGAATCAATACCTGATGGATTTCCAGTGGGAAAAGGCAACTCTTCATGATTTCTAAATAGGTAAATAAAATGAGACCGAAGCTTGCCTATGAATCAACAGATTCAAATTTGGGAAAGAAAGCAGAAAACTCAAATCCCTTAGATGATATATGTAGCTAAATGTAGTAAAATGTTATACCCACTTAAAATTACAGTATTTTCTATGTTTTTGTCTAACTTCTGATATGAACATCATATTAAGAATTATGTGTAATCACATAACTATTCAAGGGAATATAAAAACCCCAACCTACTCAAACACTATACAAAGAGGGACAATTGCTGTTTTCAAGGTTGTTTAAATTTTGTTAAGTACAAACCATTTTCACCAAATGTCAAATTCTCTCTGACCCTTCCCACATAGAAGACTATCTAAGATTGCCATTTTCTTTATTTTGTTGCTGCCCGTTAAATGAATACTAAAGTAGTGTTTCTGGGACTGGCTTGAGGTTATCAATATCAGCTACTTACTGAGTATATATGCAGTTTCTAAATGAGTTCTACATCTGAAATGCTGTTTGTGCTGTTCTAGATAATGACAGCAGAAGTTGTCAATGGCCAAATTATTTCTTGCAATTATAATTTAAGAAACAAACAAAAAACCCCCCTCCCCCCACCTTGAATAAGGTTAACTTATTCATTAGTAATGCTGTCTAAATCAAATTAGCCGCTTGGAAACAATGTTATTTATCTACCACAGCCTAAACAAAGATATCGAGAGAACAGAAATAGAAGATTGCAATAAGGTCTTTGAACTAATTCACTGTTTCTGGAGATATGAAGTGGGACACAGGAATGTAGAAACGTGCTCCTCTGTAATATGGGTCATAAAACACTGCTTTAAGAAATAATGCAAACATGTAGGCAATGTCTAGAAGCAATCTGCTTCTTCAGTGGGTTGCTGAAGCTTACAGTCCTATGCCATTTATTGAAACAAAATCCAGGTTTGGATTTTGAAGATTTATGAAGAACAAGCTGGATTTCTGATTTCATAGCCAACTGCACATTTGTCTACAGCATAAAATGTTCTATCCCTTTTGCAGTTGAGGCAGTAAACCAAGGGACAAATGGACATAGAAATTTTTTGCCTGTGTAGGGACATATGCAGTCTCCCTTCTGTAGTTTACAAACTATGCACTGCTTTCAAACTTCTTGTGCTGGGGAAGTGATTGTTCCTCTGTACTCAGCACTTGTGAGGCTGCATCTTGAATCCTGTGTCCACTTTTAGGCCCCTCATTACAAGAAAGACATTAAGGTGCTGGAATGTGTCCAAAGAAGGGCAATGAAGCTGGTGAAGTGTCTAAAGCCCAAGTTGTATGAGGAGTGGCTGAGGGAACTGAGGTTGTTAAGCCTGGAGAAAAGGAGGATGAGGGGAGACCTTTTCACTCTCTACAACTACCTGAAAGAAGGCTGTAGCAAGGTGGAGGTCAGTGTCTTCTCCCAAGAAACAAACAAGCAATAGCATGAGAGGAAATGGTCTCAAGTTGTGCCAGAGGAGGTTTAGATTACATATTAGGAAAAAGTTCTTCATTGGAACAGGCTACCCTGGGAAGTGGTTGAGTCATCATCCCTGGATGTATTTAAAAGACATGTAGATGTTGTGCCAAGGGACATGATTTAGTGGTGACTTGGCACTAGTGGGTTAAAGGTTAGACTTGATGGTCTCTTTCAACCAAAATGATTCTGTGATTCTACGATCGTTACCCAAATGTTCAAAAGTTACTGGCACTGACAACTCAGGCCAATGTGGGAAGCAAAATAGTTTCTTGCTCAGTACTCTTTTCCATATGCAAAATAAGTTGTTGGGCTGGAGTTGATCTCATTAAGCCTTAGATATTTAAAAAATACCAACAGGACTCAACTACACACAATATTTGTGACCTAATTTCTATTGAATTGATCAGTCCAAATGTGCTCAGAGTAAACTGGATCACTTCCTATGCGTGATGTGCTGTCCTCAGTATGATGAAAGCAAAGGGATTTTGGATACCCGGTCCTTAAACGAACATCTAAATTTAGCTGCTTTATACTTGAATCTGTCCCCACCATAGATGTTTAAGATTTTGAGTCATCCTTTGTTCTCATAAGACTTAACTGAAGGAAATGCCACCATCTATACTTCTACATCTAGTACTCAAAAAATGTGATCTGTGGCTTCCACTTGGCTACACACCATTCATCCCTGTTTACTTTGGAGAGTTCATGGTGACTATGGCCTGCAACATAATTACAGTTTTCATTTTTTGAGTGCCAAGTGCTTAAAATTGGCACAGAGGGTCTGCAGAGGGGGAAAAAAAAGAACAAAACCCAAAACACACAAAACCTAAAACCCAGAGGGAAAAACACCAACACCCAGCTAAAAAAAAAAA
>NW_010388911.1:0-6954 GCF_000710305.1 Buceros rhinoceros silvestris | reverse complement strand
GTCGCACATACGGGTTCAACGCATGAACTGGTTCAACTACGGCATTTGAAGGAGGAAAACTCTGGAAATTGATGGAAGACTATATAGTCTAGAGTGAGCCAAACATTTGTCTTCAGAGGTGTGTCTCTTGTGCAAACAATTTTTATGCAAAGAGAAAATTGAAGAGAATGTTCTGTTTGCAATATTCAATTACCACCAGAAAGTAAAATTGGATAAGAAAAAAAATCTCTCCCTTATAGAAGAAAAACAAACCCCAAACTACCGGTGAGTGAATGTGAATACACTTTAAGATTTACATGCACCAAAACACCAGTTTTCATATCTTTTCTAAAAGATTATTTTGAGGAATGTTAAGTACAGCTCTCTTCTTTAATGAAAGTTAAATTAACCCAAGGTTAATTGGTGGCACATTATGTTCTTCCTAGCATTTTAAGAAAGATGATAAATTCTGATTCAAATTCTAAAAAAAAAGAATTAGTTATCAAATGTCCATCATGTCTAGTTGTACTCAGGCTTTTTTTAAAAGCTTCTATTCTACCAGAGACTAGATAAAACCTGCAGGTTATATTCTTACCCAATCTGCAGGATCCACTTAGTTCACAGTTCAAGGTGATAATTCTACTTAATTTTGCTTGATGTGTTACATTATCTTTAGGAACCATAAATGTTCCAATATGACTTTTCAGGTATGATGTCTAAATTTAGCCCATATCCAGGGCTAATCTATAGCAGTGTATCACCTGATGACTCCTTTCCAGCACAGAAGGGGGATTGGGAAAATGAGAGGAGACCTACCAGTTGAAATGAAAATGGATTTAATGAAACAGCAAAGTTAATACCAAATACCAGTATAAAGTGTACAGTTATACTCAGCCCAGCAAATGTACAGCGATCACAATAAACAGGAAAGCAGTCCTCAGGAGCACGAAGAGGAGCAAGGTCAGCAAGAGCCCAAGTAAGAGCAGAAGCCTGAGTAAGAACCCAGCCCAACTCAACCCAACCCACCCCCCTGCCTTCAGCAAACTTCCCCCTTTATAATGAGCGTGATGTTTATGGTCTGGGATATGCCTGTGAGTCAACTTCGGTCAGCTGCCCTGGCTGACTCAAAACTGCTAATGGCCTGCAGACCATGGCAGTCCTATGATACTGTCCCAGCAAAAACAGGACATAGGACTACAATGTGTTTCCACTATACAAAAATGTAAGGAGGGAATCATGAGAGCCAAAGGAAAATATAGACTTCCTACTCTGTCTCCCAAGATCTAATTATCTAGCAGGCACTAAGAAAGAAAAGGAGAAACAGCAAGAAATTTCAGTCCTAAACATCTGGGAAAACAGACAAGGTAACGCTTGAAGGCTTCATTGGTCTTTACCAGAGTTCACAAACAGGACAGGCATTGCATAGTTGTTCTGCTTTTAGCCTGAGGGACTTGACATTTCCTTTTTAATGGTACCTCTACTTAACAACAAAAGTAACAGAGATTTAAAACTAGCTTCTAGAAGTAATTTGCAATATCGAAACCATCCAGGATGACATGTTCTTCCTTTTGATGCACAATTGCCAATATTGTGATCAAGACCTGCCATCATATGCGTGCAAATAAATTTATTTATTTTTATTTAATTATTGGAGAATCCTGCCAGGGAAATAGCTGAGCCAAAATTTATCAATCTATACTTCTGAAAGAGTTATTACCCAGGACACATTCCAACAAAGTTAAAAACATACATAGCTGAAGAAAAATAAGCTCCCAAATCAGCATGTGAAAGACAAGAATTTTCAAAATTAAGTCATGCTTTTTCATTTTAGAAAATGCGTGTGAGGTTTTGTCAGAAGTTTTTGGTTGTTTTATTTCTTTATTAATTAGAATAGTTACTATAGTTACAGTTATTATAGTTGCAGTAAATTATATACAATCATTTTGTTCCATGAAACTTTGATTTTTATCCAGCTCTTCCTTTTAGCAATTTGTGCCTTTCCCTTTGAGTAGAGCACACAACATTTCTATGAGGGTAAGTTATGGCAAGTCATAACAATCTCCAAGGTATTTATCTTTCATCTAAAAATTTGCAATATAGCAATCAATAAACTGACTTCTGCTGCACCATTCTAAGGAAGGAAAGATAAGTTAAAGGAAAAACTTTGTGAAGCAAAAATATTAATAGAATTTTGCTTACACAAGCTATGCTTCAAATTTGGATTTTTGTTACCTTCTGTCATATTTTACCTTTAGAAAAAACATCAGTATTCATTTCCTTACAATATTAATTGTGAAGGTTATGGTTAACAAAGACTAGATTAAACAAACAGTATGCTCACATTTGGCAATCTAAAAATGGAGTTCCAGTTTCTGAAATTACCATGGTTTTTTAGTTGTTCATTACATTTTAATATTTATTTTCCACTCAGATGGAAAAAACCTGAAGTGGCATAATCTTGCCAGTTACGTCAAAAGATTTATAATATTGCTCATCTCTTGCAAGCCAGTTTTTGTCTCCGCTTTAAAAATAGGGCTATATTGATCTTTAACTGTCACTTGTAATAATTAAATTCACCCTGAATCAGTTGCTCAAGGAATTCTAAAAACTCAGTACGTATACTTGCTTCAAAATTTTCAGCTTTTATGCAAGCTTTAAGCACTAAAAACTGACTGCTTCAGTCAAAGCAACATGGACCATATGGGGTAGTATTCACTTTGACTAGTATGTTTGTCTACTAAAAAGCAGTGATATGATGACACAGATGCAAAACACCCTCACATTAATTCCCACTAGAATGGACATTTTACAGATGGGTAAAACCCAAGGGATTTTGATAAAATATGTGCTGTCTTACACCTGTGACAACTGTCTCTATCTAAGCACTTTCACAATAAATAACAAGAGCTAGGAAAAAAAGGACAGTCAGACCTGAGGTTTCTTGAACGTCTTTCTTACAGGCAAGCTCTTGAGGATCTAGAAAAGTCTGAGGAGGTCATGAAGTGAAAGGAATTTTTTTTCCAAAGAAAAAAAAACTGGGCAAGACAGCTTGAGAAAACAAGTTGCGTCAGCATAACTTCAAACAGACAGAGTCACCTTGACACCTCACAAATCCACCAGTTTAAAATACAAGGAAAGAAGCCTTGTGCAACAAAACCTTTTAATGTACTTCATTTCTGTATGAAAACCTAGACTACAGATTCCCCTTTTCCTTTCTTTTTCCTTTTTCTTCTCTGCATTGTCCCAGTTTGAGATAGAACAGAACTCATTCTGTTCAGAGATTTTACTTTTTGGCTCAGTCTCTTCCAAGTGACTGCACTTTCTGAAGTTATTTTCGCAGACAGTGTCTGCTTCTAGAAGTGACAGTGCTTGATGTTTACAGTCGCTGCCAGGGACTGGTGTGCAGAAAGGCTCTTGCTGACACTTGCTCCTGTGCAGACCAAGGTCACTGCTAAATCCTGTGTACCACAGTGGAGGTGCAGTAAGTGAGAGGCTGCACCTGTGGAGAGGAGCGGACAGGACAGGTGACCCTGAACTGATCAACAAGGTGTTCCATCCCATAGACGTCATGATCAGTATAAGGCTGAGTGTCTTGCTCTCTGTTGGTCTCTTCTTCAAAGGCTGTCATCTGAGGAGGACACTGTCTGTTCTGCCTTCAATCCCAGGCCATAGATCCCTGAATCCAGTTCCTGAATCAAGCTCCTGCATCCAGTTACCATCTGCTGTAGAGCCCAGCCTGGACCTTCCCCAGTGTCTGCCCAAAGCATCAGTGGTGATGTAGTCGCCATCAGTGGGGTTGGGTTCGGTATTGGCATTGTATATATTTGTATATGTTTTATTATTATTGTTCTCATTTTATTATTATTGTTCTCATTAAAGCAGTTTTATTCTTCTTTTCCAACCCATAAGTACCTCTCCCTTGCTTCTTTTCTCTTTCCGCTCTTTGGGAAGGCCCTCTTTGAGAGGAAGGGTGGTAATGGAGAGTGCCTGTCATTCACCTAGTAGCTGGCATAGCTCTAATTCTTGACATACATAGATAGGAAATGTTTATTAACAAATATATTATTGAATGAACTCTTATTGCTATAGTTTCACTAATTGTGATCTTCCTTCTGCAAACAGAAATTAGACATAAGCACAGCATGAAACTTCAGATGTAAGTATACAACTATACATACGTATGCACATACTGCGGAAACATCTTTAAAGCTGTCAGTGGAGGTATGTGGAATGACTGAGCCACATGAAATGCTGTTATTTAATACCATTAGCCACCTAACTGATTAGCTACTGATGTAAAGATCTCTAGTGCTGTTTTATTCTCAGCTCCTCCTTTGCCTATTTTCCCTCTGGGGAAATACCTGTATTTAGTAATCCATAATATTTGGTTTGTTTTCTGTAAGACTATTTTTACTTACATTTTAATTTTCTAAAAGTTGTTTCTATCTTTACCTCTCCAAGATCCTACGGTCAGAATTGTCAACTTTGAAGTTGTCTTACATTTTTACGCATAGGTTTGTTTGTTTCTTTGTTTTAAGTAAACTTTATTCCTAAAATGTATTACATTCGAGTCTCACCTCAACCTTGTCTTAAGTAACATTCGGGCAAAGATCCCAGTTCATCCTCCGTATTTTCTTCAGTCTATATCACCTCAAATTCTTAGTCTTTTATTTCATTCCCTTCGGAAATAAACCATCACCAAGAACAAAAGCAGAGTCAGAAGCAGAAGCAGAAACAAAATACCAGTTACTCCTTCAATTTATATTTTACCAAAATATATATTTTTTAATTTGGCTCTTTGGGGTTTTTTGGTTTTTTGTTTTTAGTTTTTTGGGGGTTTTTTTGGTGATAGAAACATTAATTATCTGTTTCAGCTGAAAACAGACCGCTTCTAATCTGGTGTTTGAAGCGATGTAGATTGCTGCATATAAATAGGCCTGAAGAAGAAAAAGACAATTTTCCTTTGCCAGACATATGTAAGAGTTTGTTGCGTGGGCAGATTATGATGTTTCAGACCAGGAGTTCTCTTCTGTATCTCATATAATCATCCAAGAACTGGACTAATATCAACAACCTAATTGCATATTTGCTCAGTCTGAAGGCACTACATTTTTTTGGCAAATGTTAATTAGCTTTGTATGAAATAATAAAATCATAGAATGCTTTGGATTGGCAACGACCTTCAAAGGTCATCTAGTCCAACCCCCCTGCAGTGAGCAGGGATATGTTCTACTATATCAGGTTGCCCAGAGCCCATCCAACCTGACCTTGAGTGTTTCCAGGGATGAGGCATCTACCACCTCTCTGGGCAACCTGCACCAGTGTTTCACCACCCTCAGCGTATAACGTGTTTTCCTTATATCTAGTCTAAATCTCCCCTCTTTTAGTTTAAAACTGTTCCCCTTTACTTATTGCTACAGCTGCTATAAAGATTGTCCCCATCTGTCTTATCAGTCCCCTTTAAGTAGTAGAGGTCTCCCAGAGCCTTCTCTTCTCAGGCTGAACAACCCCCACACTCTCAGCCTTTCTTCATAGCAGAGCTGTACCATCCCTCTGATCATTTTAGTGTCCCTCTTCCAGACCTGCTTCAACAGGTCCATGTCCTTGAGCCAGTCACAGTACTCCAGGTGAGGTTTCACCAGAGTGGCAGAATCACCTCCTTTGACCTGCTGGTCATGCTTCTTTTGATGTAGCCCAGGATATGGTTGGCTTTTGGGGCTGCTAGTACACATTGTCAGGTCATGTCCAGCCTTTCTTCCACCAATAACCCCAAGGCCTTCTCCACAGGGCTGTTCTCAAACCCATCCCATCTCCAGCCTGTATTTGTGCTTGGGATTATCCCGACTCAGGTGCAGAACCTTGCATTTGGCCTTGTTGAAGATTCACATGGGCCCACTTCCTGTGCTTGTCCGGGTCCCTCTGGATGGCATCTTACCTCTCTGGCATGTCAGCTGCACCACTTATCTCCAAACTTGCTGAGGGTGCACTTGATCCCACTGTCTATGTCATTGATGAATATATTAAACAGCATTGGTCCCAGCATGGACCCCTGAGGGACATCACTTGTCACTGATTTCCACCTGGACATCAAGCTGTTGACTACTACCCTCTGGATGCAACCATCCACCAAATCCATACCTTTCCAATTTAGAGAGAAGGATGTTGTGGAGGACCATGTCAAAGTCCTTACAGAAATCCAGAGAGGTGACATCCATAGCTCTTCTCCTGTCCACCAACACAGTTACTCATCATAGATGGCCACTAGGTGAAGCCATGGTGGCTGTCTCAAATCACCTCTCTATCCTCCATGTGCCTTAGTATGGCTTCTAGGAAGATCTGTTCCGTGATATTCCCAGAGCTGAGGCACAGAGGTGAGCTGACAGGTTGGAAGTTCCCAGGGTCCTCCTTTCTACCCTTTTTAGAAAGGGGTGCAATGTTTTACCTTTTCCAGTCACCAGGGACTTCCTCTGACTGCCAGGACTTTTCAAATACCATGGAGAGTGGCTTGGCAACCTCATCAGCCGATTCCCTCAGGGCTCTGGGGTGCCTCTCATCAGGTCCCATAGACTTATGTATGTTCAGGTTCCTCAGGTGGTCATGAATCTAATCATCTCTTACAATGGGAGAGACTTTGCCCCTCAGTTCCTGTCCTGCAGTCCATTGACTTGGGAGGTGTGGGAAGTGAGGTTGCCAATGAAGATTGAGGCAAAAAATTTTTGAGTACTTCACCCTTCTTCTCAGCTGTTGTTACCAGCTTGCCAGTCGTGCTTATCAGGGAGGATTTGCTTTCTTTAACCTTCCTTTTCTGATTAACAGATCTGTAGAAGTTCTTACCATTTTTTGCATCCCTTGCCACGTTCAGCTCCATCTGCATCTCGGTGTTCCTGACCTCATCCCTACACAACCGGGCATTGTCCCTATACTCTCCCCAGGGTACCACTGCCTGTGCATTTCCTTCTTGCTCTTTAGTTTGAC